>NW_013171860.1:862138-907522 GCF_000151665.1 Blastocystis hominis
GAGACGATCGTGAAGAACCTGCCCACGGCGTTCGACCCGAACGCGCTGACGCCGTTCTCGTACACGACGGTGTCCGCGGGGAAGGGCAAGGAGACGGACACCACGCTGGAGAACAACGTGATCATGCTGTCGAACTTCTTGGTGGGCCAGGTGCTGCCCGTGCTGCACACGCAGCTCCGCGAGATGGCGCTGAACAACCAGGACAGCAGCAAGCTGGTGCAGCTGATGCACGCCTCGGGCGTGAACCTGCGCTATCTGGGCGAGCTGGCGACGCTCTGCGTCAAGGACTCGCTGGAAGCGGTGGACGCGGAGGACATGCACATTCTGCGTTCCTGCGAGCTGGAAATGGTCGCGCGCGCCGCGAAGCAGATGCTCACCGTGTTGCTGGCCGACGAGACCCTCGCAGCGGCGCCGGGCTACGTGGTGGCCGCGTTCTTGAACGCGCTGCTGGCCTCCAAGCGCGATTCGGAGATCCGTCTGGAGGGCATTCGCAAGAACCGCAAGGCGAAGTCCGGCTCGAAGGTGCCCGAGTCGATCGCGGTGCAGCTGGCTGTGAACGCGGTGACGCCTGCGGGCGTGTGGGATCAGGTTTGGAAGCTGGTGGACGCGAAGTTCCTCTACTCGCTGAAGCTGTGGGGCGCGGAGCCGACGAGCGGCTTCGAGCCCACGGAGAGCGAGCGCGTGAAGCTGCTGCGCCGCGTGTGCTCCTTGATGGGCATCTGCGTGAGCAGCCGCGTGTACGATATGAGCGCGTCGTGTGTTCTGGCGCCTGAAGACGTGCTGTCGTTCGTGCCCCACGTGAAGTGCGGATTCAACTCGCTGCTGAGCAACGAATTGGTGCAGTCGCTGCAGCAGAGCGCGGTGTATCTGCAGCAAGGCTTCCTCTCCGAAGCGTTCCTGCAGAGCCGCCAGCTCGTTCTGAACACGGCCACGCTGTGCCAGAAGCTGCATCCCGTGGCGATCCGCGCGCTGAACATGATGGCCTCGATCCTCTTCATGCTGAAGGACTACGTCAACGCGGTCAAATACAACCGACTGGCGCTGAAATACACGCAGCGCGCCTATGGTGCGGACAGCATCGAGGCCGCCATCTGCCACAGCCAGCTTTCCGACGCTCTGGGCCACGCGGGAGCGCGCAATGAGTCGATTCTGCACGCGAAGGCGTGTCTGGACATCTACGTGATGGCGTGCGGCGACGGCTCGGAGGAAATCGGGGAAGTCTACGCGAATCTGGGTCTGCAGTACGAAGAGCTCGTGTCCTATCAGAAGGCCATCGACTGCCTCGCCATCGCCGTGGACAGACTGGAGAAGAAGCACCCGCTCTATGTGCAGTGTGTGAAGGGACTGGCGCAGTGCTCTGCGTAGGGAGTGGACGGGGGATGCGATGGAATGTAGATTGATGATGAAGTGGTCCGACGCGTGCAAGTATGAGCAGATGTACCAAGAGGTGGTCAAGGAGTCGGAGGAGAAGGAGAAGGAGACCCTGGTGAAGGAAAGCGAGGAACGGCTGAAGGAGTACAACCAGAAGCTGATGATGCAGATCTCCATGCGTAGTATTCTGGGTTAAATGTTTAGTTGTGTGTTTGTTGACTAAGTGTGGAGTGAGTGATCGTTGGAAAGGTAGATTTGGATGGGTAAACAAAGATTCATTTGGATACTTATGACTTGAAAAGCTTCACCTAATATCGCTCATAATATTTTTATATTTATATAGCAGTATATCAAACAGTTTAAACACTCACAATATGTCGTGTGATATTGGTGTATATGGACTAAGCGTCATGGGAAGCAATCTTGCTCTGAACATTGCTTCCAAGGGCTTTAATGTAGCAGTATCAAACCGTTCTCCTGAGAGAGTAAGAATTAGGGATTGAATAGGACGTAGGTGCAAGAGTGCGAAACAAGAGCCAAAGAAGAAAATCTGGGAGATAAGGTTTTTGGGTCTCAGACTGTGCGTTTTTGATTTCCTGCATGATTTGTAGCCGAAAGAATTTTGTGAATCGCTGATCCGACCTCGCAAGATCATCATGTTGGTGAAGGCGGGCGCTCCCGTGGATAAAACCATCGAAAGCCTCGTTCCCTACCTGGAGCCTGGCGACATCCTCATTGATGGCGGTAACGAGTGGTACGAGAAGAGCATCCAGCGAACTCGCAACCTCGAGGAGAAGGGCATTCTCTTCGTGTCCATGGGTGTGTCTGGAGGCGAGATCGGTGCCCGTCACGGTCCCTCGCTGATGCCTGGCGGTCGTAAGAGCGCCTACGAAGCCTTGGAGAATATTTTGACCAAAATCGCCGCTCAAGTCGACAACGAAGCCTGCGTAACGTACATCGGTGGCGCGGGCTCTGGCAACTATGTGAAAATGGTGCACAACGGAATCGAATACGGCGATATGGAGCTGATCGCGGAGGTGTATCATCTCTTGAAATCGGCGGGCTTCAGCAACCCGGAGATGAGTTCGATCTTCGCGGACTGGAACAAGAGCGAGCTGGAGAGCTACTTGATCGAGATCACGAGTCTGATTTTGGCGAAGCCGGACGAGCTGGTGGGCGAGGGCTATCTGATTGACCGCATTCTGGACGTTGCTGGAAGCAAAGGAACCGGCATGATGACCGTCAAGGAAGCCGCAGAGCGCGGCGTGTCGGCGCCGACGATCTCCTCTGCGCTGTTCGAACGCTACATTTCGGGCGAGAAGGACATGCGAATGCGCGCGGCGTCGCTGCTGCCGGGTCCCGCGTTCGACTGGGGAACCGTGGATCGCACGCAGCTGGTGTCGGATCTGAAGGACGCGCTGTTCTGCTCGAAGATCGTGGCGTACGCGCAGGGCCTGGAGATCATCCGCCAGGCGTCGCTGACGTTCAATTGGGGCATCAATCTGGGCGAATGCGCGCGGATCTGGAAGGGCGGCTGCATCATTCGCGCGAAGATTCTCGATAAAATCCGCGGGGCGTTCGCGCAGGACGCCGGTTTGGAGAATCTGCTCCTCGATCCTGCGTTCGCAGATCAGTTAGTGAAGCGACAGCAGGCGTGGAGACGCATCGTGACGCTGGCAGCGGCGAGCGGCGTGTCGATTCCGGCGCTGACGGCGAGTTTGCAGTACTTCGATAGCTTCCGGTCGCAGAGATTGCCGACGAACATGATCCAGGCACAGCGCGATTTCTTTGGATCGCACACGTACGAGCGTGTGGATCAGCCGAGAGGCCAGTTCTATCATTGTCGTTGGACGAGTGAGCATGCTTTGCGTGTTTGTTACAAACAATCGATTGCGTTTGGGGTGCTTTGCTGCCGATGGATCTCTCAATCAGTAAAGAGTGGGTTGGGATGGTAATCTGATAGATGTGGCGCAGTTTTGCCAGGCTTGGGTATCAAAGCAGGATGTGCCGGTAATCCGCCCGCGTACTCTATTTCATATGGTTTGAGAGTTTAGTTTCTCCGGAATCGAGGGAATATTTGAATACAGAGGGTGAGCTGAAACTCAATGTTCCTTCATTTTATTTGGACGACCAGAACGTAAATACAGAGGTTGGTACATCCGTTGTTGAAAAAGAGGAAAGAGTGATGCAATTAGAGAGGAAGAGCGATGAAAAGGTGAAAAAGAGTAAAAAACGGGATGCTCTTTCGAAAAAGAAGAGTTCTGAGCATGATTTAAAGGAGACCGATAGGGAAAATGGGAATGCCAAGTCGAAGGAGAAGAATTTAAAGTCAAATCATAAAGAAAAATCGGATTCAAAGCTAAAAAAGGAAAAGCACAAGGAAAAGAAGGAAAAGCGCTGTGTGAAGAAGAAGGAGGAGGGGAAAAAAGAGCATCTTGTAAAGAAGAAGGAGGAGGAGGAAAAAGAACACCCTGCGAAGAAGAAGAAGAAGAAGGAAAAAGAACACCACACAAAGCATAAGGAAAAACTTCTCCCAAAGAAAGATTCGCATCCTCCTGAACATAAACAATAACACGCACTAAACCACACCCCATATCAATCTCTTGTTTCTCCCAACAAACAATCGAAAACAAAAAGTTATTCTCAAACACATCTCTCTTGTATCTATACGAATTCAGATATTCAATCGCATTGTCCACAGCGGGAAATACCGCTGAAGGACTTGGGGCAACACGTGCATTGATAAAACGCCTGCGGGTCCGCATAATAATACCAAGCTCATAATGCTTTTCACCATCTCCAGGTTGAACTTTTTTCGCAAGGAACGTTTCATTGTACACAGCAATCGATAAGTAATGAACTCGCACAATATTCGCCAGATTCATAAACATGCACTCCAGGAAATAGGGCGGGAATGCTTCAATAAACACAGTTCGCGGCCTCATGAAAATCATATTCGTCGCTCCGGCTCCATGAGGCGTTAACAAAATATCTGCTTCAAAGAAGATGCGGATTTGGCACGACATCGAACAGCTCTTTTCGGAAATTTCGGCATGCAAGCGCCCTTTAAACCACGAATTGAGCTGCGTTACCATTTTCACGGGGTCGTGGAAGCGTCGATTGCCCTTTCGCTGCAATATATGCATCTGGAAGACGTCCGATTTGTGAAGAGTCTTCAGCTGTACGCCCGCGAACTTATAGAACGCTGCGCGAAGCAGGTCGGCAGGGACCCAGCCGCTGATGGAGCCGCCATCGCCATTGTAATGCGAGCGATCGAGGAGAGTCTACGTCGCATCGCCTATCCTCCATTACCACTCTCTTGAAGCAAATGGTGTTTTTTTTCGTTTCATCAACCATCGATTTGATCGTCGGCTTGTCGACCACCTCCAAATTGTAGCCAGGGCCGAAGACGTGACGCAGCACCGTGATAAAATCGGTCGCCCATGGATAATCGGTTTCATTGTTGAAGGTGGGGAGCCAAAGCTGCCGCATCTAGCGTTGAGAATCGGAAAGGACCGAAACCACGGGGAAATCGTTCACAAAGAGGAGCTTTGTCCACAAAAAGTTGATGCTTTCGACGAAATGGTAAATGTGATGAAGCGTAAAGGGCTGGGTTATGACGCTTTCTTTCTCGATGATGATTGCATCCATGTCGGAGAGAGATTTGTACAGGGATGCAATTTTCCACCCATAGCGGAAAGATACGTCCCGGCTGATGGGAAGTTGGCGAGAATTCGCTCTTTTTAACACGAAGTATAGCTTTTTCTTAAAGTTGTAACACAAGTTTTTCGCGTAGACAAAATTGTAGCCTGCTTCTGGATGCTTGCTTTGATAATAGTAGGTATATCCATCGTCACTATGTATTAGGGACTGATAATAATAATAAAGAGTTACGGCTTGTAGTTCAAATCGTAAAATGGAGGATCCGTCCTAATTGAAAGAGATTCAAAGTAGCTTACCATGTATTGTTTTTTATCATATCACCACGTATCGTATCAAAAGTTTGTTCCCAGTTTGACTTGTACTGAAACACAGGATACTTATCAGACTCAAGTCTACTTATTAATATCGGGTATTCATAGCCAATTTTTGGCCATTTGCTGAGCCTGTGAAAAGGAAAAACATTTCTAAGATATTGAGAATAGGAGTGCATTGTTTTTTTCGAAACAGAAGCAACATCCTGCTTTTTTCCAGTAACTAAAGCTATACATTATTGCGAAATAGGAGAAATACGTAGAGAAGTCGATTTTTCAAAATTCAGAGTTATTACACGAAACGAATTCCCTAGTTCAGTTACAAAAATAGGTAGCCGTTTATTACCAGATAGTACATAGCTATCTCATGAGATACACATTTCACCAGTACCCCAAATATAAAATATAAAATATAGGTAGCAAGAGTGACAAGAATAATCTTGAGCAATGCATGATGACTTTTTTCAATTGAGAAAGTGAAAACTGGAATTGTATGGAAAGCGTTTTTTTACCTATTATTCATATTAAGTCCAGAATATTGTCATATCATGCCTGGTGACTATGAGGAAGGTGAACTGAATAATAATCGGGACGATAGACGCGATGGATCTCGATCTAACCAAATGGACCGCAAACGAGTAAGAAATATTACTATTCTGAAACAAAGAAATCCAAGTTTTCTGGTTCAAGTATATACGAACGGTTTGGTCGTTGTTGCCTTTTGACTTTGTAGAGATCATCGACGGGATCGTTCTCGTGAGAGAAGGTAATACTTAAATCGGATACTGAAGTTATTTGATAGACATCGAGATAGTCGGTCTCGTTCTCGCAGTCGAAGTTATCACAGCAGTAGACGTCACCACTCGAGCAGGTATATTTTTGGTCACCCAGTCAGGTGAAGAAGAAGTCGTTCCCGATCTCGTTCTCGATCGCATTCTCGCTCTCGTGCCACGTCGCATTCTCGCTCCCGTGCCGAAAACCGTAACCAACGCGAGTCTAAAGTGATCGAAGACGCCATATCAAGTACGCACAACTTCGTCATTCTGATCTTAGATACAGCTGACTCTACTACTGAGAATCAGGCTCCTCCAGCCGATCCAGCCACGCAAGACCCTGCCCAGGCTGCGGAGGACGATCCAAATAACGTTCACAAGCAGTGCGAGCAGGCCGCGGTGGAGGCTCGCAAGCGCGCGATGAATCTTCTCCGAAAGCGCGGGTTGATTCCGGACGATATGATTGAAGAGCCGGAAGAGGAGGCGCCGGCTCCTGTGGAAGAAGCGCCGGCTCCTGTGGAGGAGGCGCCAGCTCCGGTGAATCCATTGCTGCCCAAGCTGGTGACTCCGATCGCGGAAGGACAGAATACGGGTCCGTTAAGTTGGTACAAACCGTAGGAAAAGGGAAGAGGGGTGATGGGTAGGAACTCGTCTTCTACCTCTGCATTGAAGTCGATTTTGGAGAAGAAATAAGAGGTTTTGTATGTGATGTTTGTTAAAGACGGGTTTGATAAGTGAAGGTATGCTAGGAGAATAAGAAAGTGCTTTAGGATCGTGGAAGTTGAAGTGAGGATTTGTCATTGAGATAGGGTTTGGGGTGATGGGTGAGTGGAACTTGTGTGATGGGTGAATGACTGTATGGGATGACAACAACAACAACAACAACAACAACAACAACGTATGAATAAATCCAGTTCAATGTGATTTGCGCATTATGACCAATATGGATGAAAAGTTGTTCAACCATTATCTCTATCTACACAGAGTAGTATGGAATTCACGATTCATTGGATCCAATATTCAACCAAATGTACCATCTCTTTCATCATTTCGTTGCTCTTTACACCCTCACTTTCCTCCTTTTCATTATAACCCTTCTCATTCATCACACACATAAACAATAGCAGTCTATTGCATATGCCTAATTGTGATTTCCCTTGATCCAATTCATATTTCGATTCCACCTACATTGTCTTAGAGAGAGAGAGAGAAACGACTCATTCCATTTTCGAGTACCAACAAACACATGGGTTCAATAACATATATCAGCAATTACTCTCCTTATTGTACATTCAGTTCTTCAATCTCCTTCTACACATTCATTCCAAAACAGAGTACCTACCATAATCGCTTTCTTTTCTTCCGTCAACTCGGCAATGATCTCTTCGTTATGCTTCGCTATCTCTTGGGCTTCAGTTACCTGGCTATTAAACATATTCTTCATAATTCGTCGCATAGCCAACGGGTTTGTATTGCTCTGACCCTTTACATCTCTTTCAATTTGCAGCCAATCGCCTGTATGGGACGATTCCTTTAATAACACAGCTTCCTTGTCGGTTCGGATTCGAGACGTTTTGTAGCTCTCCTTTGAGAGTTCCCACTTCAATCGCCATCGCAAACTAAATACCATCGCAATCAGCAGAATAAAAATGATGGGAAGAGTGATCATCAGCGACTTGATTAGGTATTCAGTGAACACTTCTACCACTGTTCCCATTTCTGTCTCTTGTGTGTTCATCGGTTCTTTGGGACTCACCATTAGCATGATATCCATCTCGTTTTCGACACGAATCAAATACATCCCGTCCTCAATAACATAATCATTTTCATTCATGCAACTCCAAGTATCGCCAATGCACACAGCAGGGCAAATTTCGCTTTTCTGTACGTCCAATGGATCATAATAAATCGAGTTGTCATATACAACTGCCGGCAAATACCGCACAACACTCTTTGTCCAGAGAGAAAGCCGCATCGGATACACCAACTGAGTAATCTTCGTGGTGTTGTCGATCGAGATGAAGCGAATGTGGATGGCAGGCGACATGGAGAACAGAACAGCGCTCTCAATGGAGTTCAGATGCAGCTCCTTGGCGCGTTCTTCCCTTGCAATCACGACCTTCTGTTGAGACAAATCTTCCGCCGAAATCGGCGTAATCTGGACAAAGAAGGGTTTGTTGGTGTAGAGATATTGCTTGGCATCAATCTCCAGCTCACCATACAAGTCATGATTCGTCGTATACAGCAATACATTGGATACGTCCTGCATCGTTACATGGATTAACGCTTCAGTCGCAATGAAATTCGTGAAATGATATTCGCTGCAGTCGCTGAGAGAATCCATGCAACTGCCATAGTAACAGCGAACTTTGTCGTCATCACAATTTCCATGCCCCAAACATAGCTCTGTTTCATTATGCCCAGGAATTAGATCCACGCACAACCCATCCGGACACATGACTCGATTGAGACCACATCCAATCGTTTCCTGACATGAGGGTCTGCACAATCCATCTGGGCAGAGCTGTCCAAATAGACACACTGGACGAACTTCATCATGACTTGAGACAGAATAATAGGGTCGAATGTAGGCGGACAATGGAACCACATCCATATAGTCTTGGAAGGTCACAAAGAGATTATTGCTACAAGGCGTATCCAACGGTACACATTCACCGGAATAGCACCGCTTCGAATTGTGAGAAGGACAAGGAGGAATGAGGGAGCAATACTCTGCGTCTTGGAACATTCCATTGGAACACATAGCAAAAGAATAGGGACTTGATTGCTCGTTGCTCTCTTCCTCACGCCACCAGAAGAAAAAATCGGCAATCATTTCACCCAAAGAGCGAGGTGGGGAGAGCGAAATCGAATACTCCGATGGAATTGAGACATATACAAGCTCCATATCGGTAAGAGAATGATACAAGCAGAACAAGGGCGATCTTGCACATCGTCCATTGAAACACTCGTAGGGTTCACTAGCTGGACACTTTCTGAAATTTCGGCAGTCTCCCTGATTGGACACGCACGAACCGTCTTCACAATAGATTGGACGCGAACTTGGGCAGAGAGACCAATCACGATTTCCCCTCTTGCAGTGCTTACAAGGTCTGCACATGGAATAATCAGAGACACAGGACATGTCTGAGCAAAGATAGGGGAGATCAGGAGGACAAACAGGAGTGGGTTGACAAACGTCATTCATGATCTGATCGTAGATCTTTTCATCGATCCAACTTCCAGAAATCGATCCAATAAACGGCTCCATAGCATACTGGTGTGGGTAAGTTCCGCATTCCCCGGATGCACAACGAATCGGATTTGAGAGAGAACAACCAGAGATGGAAGAACAATATCCAGGAGACACAACACACGTTCCATCCCAGCATCGAGTAGGCGTTGCAGAAGAGCAGGATGCTGTTTTTGTGTTGTTTTGGAACAAGGGGTCGTTTTCGGGAGAAGCACAGCAATTTCCACTCCGTGATTTGAAAGGAGTAGCCGGAGAACAACCATTCACAAGAGGACAATCCAGAATCGAAGCAACACACTGATGATTGTTGCATCGAACAGGAGTGGATGCAGGGCAACCATTGGACGAAGAAACAACCATGCAAGCTGTTTGGGAAGTGGCGCATTGCCCATTCAGGCAACGGTACGGCGAGGACAATGGGCAGCCATTCTCACCCAAACACTGCCCTTCATCACTTACACACATTCCGCTGTAGGGTCCGGATAAGCACATTACAGGCAGAGAAGAAGGGCACGCAGTTATGTTGAAACAGAAATGCGTGTCTGTGATACAGCTACGGTCCGGACAACGATAGTCTCCATTCTTCAGATACACAGAAGAGCAAGGACGAATGGCTGGACAGTACGAATAGGAGGTGACACATTCGCCCGTTGCACACAAGAATGGTGCAGAGTGGGTACAAGTAGAGTTTCCATTCGCAATAAACTCGTTTGTTATAAAGTCATTCACACTCTCTTTCAGGAATTGTAAGGAAGGATGGTTCGAGTTCAAGGCTTCCGCACCCTCGATAAGCGTGGCGGTCACCGGGCAGAGTGACAGTGAAAGCACACACAAACCGTTTTGACATCGATGATAGGGAGCCGGACAATAGTAGGATAAGGGGCAGTCCTTTGGATTGGTCACAATGGACTGATCGGAACATAGGTATAAACTACTCTCTGTAGGCGACGTTCCTATCATTTCGGGACATTCCCATTCATAGTGCACACACAAGCCATTGTTACAACGATGGGGAGCTGTGAATGGACACTGTAACTCTGGACAATCGAACGGAGACTCACGACACGATCCGTCTTCGCATAAATACTTCCCAAAGCAAAAGTCGAAAGCGGAGCGATTTTCATCTGTGACGTTTAGCGAATCTATGTCAAAGTCAAAATGCAGGAGAGTACTTGATGAACAGGTTGTTCGGTCATATACACATCTTCCAGTGATGCTGCAGAAGAACAAGCCATCGCTACAACTTTGCATCTTGGGACAATCCTCAGGAATGCGACGACAGCTTTGGTCCCAACACAAAATAGGAAGGTCCACAGGACAATGAATGGATGAGCAAAGGTTGGGTGATGATGCACAAGACCCATCTTCACACAGAACTGTATTGCCAGGACATTGAGTTTCCTTTTCACATTGGCTTGGAGAGAATACGCATTGGTTGTTCATGCAGCGAATGGGTCGATCGCGTGGGCAGATCGTGACAGACGGGCACGCTTCATTCAGTCCCACACAACGACCATCAATGCACCGCTTTTGATCAGATGAACATTGATTCACCAGAATAGACTCAATCGATGGTTCCGTGCAGGGATATCGATTATACTGTTTTTCACAGCGCTGCTGGATGCTGGTCGTGACATCTTGCAAGAAGAGAACATCCCTGATATCATTCTTATTCTGCCCCCAGGCCAATTCCCATTTTCCTTCAAAAACGCATTGCTCTACGAGTGTTGTAATCATGGAATTCATATAGGAGTAAAGATCGTATCGCGAAAAGAAGGTGTACCACAGATTCCCAACCACATTCGTTTCAGAAATAAACTGCGGACGAGGCAGAAGAGAGCCAATAATAGAGACACAGGAGCCATCACTGCAGAGGAACTCGTTCGAGGCACACACACGAAGAATCGGACATTGACGCATGTTCTTCACGCACTTGTGCATTGTGCGACAATAGACCCAGCTGTGAGGACATCGCGTGACATTCGTGAACTCATTGAAGCTGGGACACGAAATCTCCGAAGCTACGCATCGTCCATCAAAGCATCGATAGGGATAAGAAGAAGGGCAGGGAGGATAATGCGGACACGCATCCATGGAGGCTACACACTGGGTAGTACTCTTGCAGTAATATGGATAAGCGTAAGGGCAAGTCATGCTGAGCTCCAAAATCGCGGGATCCACAATCATGCCCGAGTCGTTACTTGCCAACGTGTTACGATCGAAGAACTGGGGAGGCTTGGACGCATTGAAATAGAGCACAGCATCGCCCATCATTACAGAGAGACATTCTCGCATCGAAGCATAGCAGAAACGATCATAGCATAGCACAGGGCGGTCGGGAGGACACACGATGCCCTGCGAGCAATCCTCAGGGCGCTTCACACATTCTTTGGTGGGGCATTGGATCATCGGAGGCAAGCAATAGTCCTTATCTGATGGACACATCATCTCATGCGCTCTGCAAGACCCATCAGGACACAGAACGAATCCATACGGACAGACGGTGGCCTTTTCACACAAGAATTCGGTAAGAGCGCACGAGCCATCCGGACAATTCACCATGAATGAGGGGCACGTGCCCGAGCTGCTCACCAGGGACGACTCGCGGAGTGAATCAGGAATACATCGGTGATCGGTCGTGAGGGTGAAGTGAGGAGGGCAGGTCACAATGCTCTGGCAACTCACATCCACCATGGATGAGCAGGACCCATCAATGCACCGTAACGGCTTATCAGCAGGGCAAGGCTCTTTCACAATACACTCGTCCACATTATCTCTGCAAACGCCACTGTCACAGCGCACCTTCCCTGGAGGACATTGAGACATATTGGGGCATTGGTCGTAGTTGTACACACAGGTCGTTCCGTCCCAGCAGAGCAAAGGAACAAAGGGAGGACAGGACCGCGTTGAAAATACATTGCACTCATCAAGAGAAATACCGCAGTGCTTTAGATCTCCGCATAGCAACGTCGAGGTTGGGCAGGCAACGGTATTCGGACACAGAGAACTGTTGCTGACGCAATGGTTATCCAAACACAGCGACTCGCCTTCGGAACAATAGGTATCAATCGGACAACTACAACATGACTCCCCTATCGCATTCCATACAATCCGTTTTCACGATAACATTGCCCCGTAATGCACGAATAATGGATACATGAGCATGCTAATTCATTGCTCAAAGCATTGGTGCAAGATGGCCTGTATTCTCCATATCCCCAACAATAACTCTCATTGCTCGAACAACGATCCGTTCCGATCAGATTGCATTGACTACTGTCCGCAGCACACTCATATTCAAATTGGCGGTCTACGAGCTGCTGGGAGGTTGGCCGTAGGTAGCATTGATAAGGCTTGCCTTCGACTTGGGTGCATCCAGGAGTAATGACGCTAACAGCAACAGAGGAAAGAAGAGAGGTTTGCGTCGAAAGAATCGTGTCCCGAATTAGAATCGAAATATGGACATTGTAATATTGTACAAAAGTATAAGACAACCGGAAACGTGTGGAGTTGCTACAGCTTTGGTCCAACGAGAACAAGAATTGGTGGGTAATCTAAACTGGAAAGAAAGAGCAACACTTACGGATTCCATCTCTAGTTCCATGATCACTTCATACGGGAACGAAATATACTCATTGGGTAGATTGCAAATGATATTTTCGTTCGAATCCATTAGCAATACTTCAAGAACCACTTCGTCTCCCACCTGATAGGATCCAGCAAGATTCGACATCAGGTAGCTCTTTGAATAGTCTAGAGGCAGGAGGGGGATATGGACAGTAAACTGGTCCATAAAATACTGTTGCGAAGTATCATCTCTGATGCGCAGAGTGATATCGCCTGCCCAGACGATCTGCACGTCAATAGAAAAAGTCCCGTTCCAGTGATTTGTCATGGTAAGACTTTGCTCGATATGCTGAGGATAGCGTAGATTGTGAGCCGACGTGATGGATAGGATCAAGGACAAATGGTCATCAGCCTGATCCAACGAGTAGCCATTGATCGACCTGAGAAAGCAAGAAACGCGGCAGAAGGAATTCTGCGCCCTGCATCCATAAAAGAAACACTGCGATTCCGAAATGCTTAGCTGTCCCGGCAGCAATGTTGCAATCATCGCGGGACTACGATTCAGATTGATATTGTTGCGGAAGAAATTGATGACATATTCTCCGACTGATCGTTAAAGAGCACTCTCTGAAAGAGCAGCATGCGAAGGATATTTCTTGGTGGCTGAAGGTCGGACATACGATCGTAGAACCATCGATACTCGCCCAAATAGGAGGTAAATGACTTCACCACGCAAGCAGAGGACGGAAGACGAGTATAATACTGGTAATCGTTCTATACTTCATCGCCTACAGTCTGGCCTACAATAAACAAAAATCCCACAGTCACAGGGATTGCATCATCCATCAATCCATTATTATTTAACAAATTATGGAATGAAACGACATACTGCAATACGAAGCTTGTCTCCATGAGATTACGAGTACCTAAATAGCCACAAATTTGGTCTGTTGACTTTTTCATCAAGTCATCCTCCTCCTCCCCCTCCTCGAATTCGATTACTGTATTGAACTCACTCGAAGATAGTTTTTCTTGCGGACAGTACTCTTCTTCATTGTACAGCCCGATTCCGTCGTCGACTTCTGGAATGACAGTAAACTGAATCGTTTCACCCTATCCCATAAACAAAGCCAAACGAAGACATACAAACCTGCTATTCTTGTAGAAGAACATACAGTTGTATATTCCAGCAGACGAAACAGTCAAAAAGATGATAACGTATCCATCCTGGTTAATCAAAAGCGAGATACTGTCGGGCGATACAAGGATTCCGTTGCGGTAAAGAAGAATTGAAATGTTGGAAGAATCGGTGATGAAGTTTCCCCAAATCTGCCGTTAAGGTGAGCCTGGATGAGCACAACCAAGGATATATCATAGAGATGTAAGTAGAATGCGAATTCGACATTGCTCACAACCACAAAGGGATATGTGTCCACTCGAGCTTGATTGGTTAGAGTCACTCCATCGATATGCATCTCAGGGGTGATTTGCTGATCTATCAGTAGAGGCATGGTCGATGAAGAGAAGGACAAATCAATCAAACTTGTGGCTTCGTCAAAAGAGGACACAGTGACTTCGAGGATATGGCTGTAAGAAGAAGCTTCCGTCACACTGAAAGTAACGTTATACAAGCCCTCTTCTATCACCGCAAATATACACTGAATCGCAGAAGAACTATCGTCCACAGAAAAGAGAACGAAGTGGCCACTGCTTGTTGAATTCACGTAAGTCACTACAAAATCAGACAACCCTTGGAAACCAACGCTGCAGATCCATGTATGGGTCGATCTGTTTGAAGTCAATTTGATTATTCGAGGAGTCGTGTGGAATGAAAGAGAATACGACTATTTTGCCTGCCTCCACCGAGTTCACGATCGAGACTTGGCTATTTTCCCATGCAATATTCCCAGGATAAACATACATTTCGCCAAATGGTAAGGAAATCGGAATTGTATGTGTACTATCTGACATGGAAAGGGTGAGAGAACAAAGATTTTTATTGTCTGGCAATTCTGTGATTTGGTAGGTGACTCGAATCAGGTTGCTGGATAGTACGATTTGGTGTGTGGAGATCAGCTGCTCTTCCATAACAAGATAAACACTCAATGAGGTAAATGGTCTAACCAATAACAATGATAATCAAGCTATAATACATTGCGTTTCCATATGCGTCGTATTTTACCACATAAAAAGAGAGCGTTTCTCCAGACATTCCGCCGATAATGCCACTGCCCCAGGAGTAATATTGGGGAGTTTCTAGAGGGGAAGATACGATCATTGTCGTTATCTCTTCGGTATTGAAAAGTGTGTTGAATACATAGATATCAATCAGATACGATCCCGCTTTTGTATACGTTGGGTAAAAGTAGATTCGATCATCTGATTGATGAAAGTACCAATCACCTGAGGAGATAAGACTGTTCTTTCCCACAACCACAATATTACTAGGCAGAACGCTCATGCCACTGGGGAACTGCAGATAGAATCCGTTTAATACCAGAGTGTTGAGTAGTATGGAATTGGAACAAGCTGTCAGAGGTGCCAAAGGTTGTACCAACGTAATATCCGAATAGTCTTCCTGTGAAAGAGGGATGGTATTGTTCAACACTAAGGACTTGACATTCCACACCAGAAGGCGGAAGGCTGTGTGCTCGCTGCTCACGACATAATGAATCTGGATTCTATATGTGATCCGAATCATGGCGACTGCATTACCCCTTTCCACTCTGATGAATGTTCTCGTTGAGAAGGACTGCATTCTCGACAGCCAAAGTAATCTCATCGGGAGAAAGATCTGTATCCAGAATATTATCGTTTTGGTCCACATACGCAGCATAGAAAATACCTATATTTGACTGTGTCTAATGGGACATACCTTCATATTGATTAGCAGATGGTATTCTATTAACCATAACACTTCCAGATCCAAAAACACGAAGCGTAGCCGAACTATCTTCCGTGATGGTTAGTGTATGGCCATACACCCAGTAATATCGATTGTTTTGGTCCCTAACTACAACGGAAATGTGATGATCTCCGATTTCCCTAGCTTCAAACTCACAAGAGAAGTAGTTGGAAGTCGCACCCATATAGGTAAACGAAACGGAGCGATTTTCGGGTAGCAAGTGTTGGAATACAGCCATATAATTGTTTGGCGGTATAGGGGCATTGAAAGAATCTCTCAGCCAAATCATGAGAGAGTACCGATTCTCTAAAGGAGTCAGAGTGGATAATGTGCGATTTGGACTAGAAATAAGGACTGAATCGACAGCACGACCTACTTTAGAGAATAATAGTGATCTAAAGTTATCGACCGAGAAATCTCGATGGGCTGAATAGAGAAGTTGTCTCGGCAGACAACCTGGATATCCATCATTCCTTCAAACGTCTCTCCGCGTTGCAAAAGCGTAAAGTAATTTGCATAGCTTTCGTCGATGCTGAAAAAGCCAGAAACTTCTCTGTTATTAATTGAGACAGTGAGCGATTCTGTATCCGAGTTTCTCAGGTGATAGGGGTTTTCGAATTGGTCATACAGCTGTACTTTGAGTATATTCGTGCCTCCAACATGAATAATGGATGGCCATTGGAAATGAAGGAAATAACAGGATGGAAAACAATTGTCAATATATACAATTCGGTATGCAAGTGTGAAAGGACAAATAAAATGTATATGAGACAAAGTAGTTACAAATTGGGTAAGGGAAAAAGTATTCAAAGAGGTGAAAGGAAAAAGAGGTTTCTATTTTTGTAAACATTTGTATGCAAAGTAATAAAACATCCTAGTACTTGCATGATAGTACAGGTTTGATTTCATATACATCTTGATACACACAAAATTGTATATATTTTTGCACATCATCATCATCATCATTATCATCAACAATAGCAACAAAAGCAACAACATCATTATCCTCCTCCTCCTCCTCCTCAAAAACAACAACAACAACAAAGGATATAGTCACTCTCATGCTTGTGCAGTTTAGCATAGCAGAACCCACAGAAACCTCTCTCGTAAATCGTAACACAGACAAAGACAAATCCTGGAGAATAGCTGCCCGATCCAATTCGTCATGATAAAACACAACATTTGTTCCTGTCTTTGTTAAATAAGGATCAAGAGATCCGATATACACTCGTAACACACACTTAATTGCCTCATGAATCTTGACAAAACATCGATAGATCATTTCCGCATACCCATTTTCCTCCTGACTCAGAAGGTAGCAAGAATAGCCAAAGTTATAAAAGGGGTGAAGTGTCAAGGAGTTTGTTAGACGGATCGCAATCGCATATTGATTGGCGGGAACGGAGACTCCACGCGAACTCTGCAGCTTCACATCCAGAACAAATTCTTGATTCTTCACCAACTGAAGCTCATTCGAAACAAACGACAAAATAGAATTCGATGAAGGGGTACTGGCGATCACTTCAATCGTGTAGTTATGCCCTTCAAATAAGTGTCCGTTAATGTAAAGAGAAATGGTAAAGGTCTCCGTGTGGTTGACATTCAACACAAAGTTATATCGGTTCGTATCCGGGTTCGGATCATCAGCAATGATATACTTGTGGGGATTTGGATAGAACTCCACAGATACTGCTGCAGAAGGAGAAATGACATTCTTGTAGATATCATACAAAACCACCCCAAAATGAACATCGCTTCCAGCAACCACCACTGACGGGAGATCTTGTACTTCCGCACTGTTCACCCCGAGTGGTATGATATGAGCACAGGCATAACAGGGAGAGGAAGCGATCGGAGATCCATTTACAAGGACCGAAATGTCGTAGAAATCAGCAACTGTGGTTTTAAAGCAAAACTCGAAGGTCGATTGCATCTCCTCGGGTTTGTATATCTCCGTACATAGCGAAAATACGGTGTTATTTGTGTCTATTGTTCAGTCTGGCGAACATGAACTACTTTGCCCCTTGATCAACAGCTGAGTGCTATTGAAAAAATCACTGGGAGTCAGTCGATAGTGGATGTTGCTTTGCAGATAGATCGAAAAATAGAAATGTTCGTTTGCTCGCACCTCTTGCTGGTAAAGAGAAAACACATCCAGAGCAAATGCGTTTGCGGTAGGCAAATACATCTCAACGGAGGCATTGGACAGTGTTACTGGAGTCTAAGCATAAGAAGATGGAAGGGAAACTACCGGGTGGAACGACTTGACAACAAGTTGGATGGGAACATTCGTAATTCTCGAAACTGCCTAGATATCACATCACTGCAAGAATTCCGGACTGCATCCAATGCAAAAACAGGCACATCCTGATTATCCAAAAATAGAGTGAGATAGTGATACAACAAGTGGATATTGACTTCAACGTGGTGAACGACACCATCCAAAAGATTCGTTGAGGACGACACATCAATCACTTCTCCTCCGTTTTTGGGAGACAAGAGCGCGACACCTACAATGAAATCCGTTCACAAGAATAACTACTTGACGGCATAATACGAATACCGATAGAACCTTCAAAAGGAGAGCAGGAACCCGAAATCGATCCATCCTGAAATGTCATATCCGAACGTAGAGGGATGGAATTCATAGTACGCACACCGTTGAAAAAGATGCACAATTCGGAAGTGCTCCCAGATCCACTGCTATCTCCTAACACGTCAAATGCGACACGGTAAAAATCTGTCTGGGGTACTGTTACAGTGTAGGATCCTCCGTTTTGAAAGATCGCCACTGTACTGTTTTCCCAGCTAACTTGCGTCGACGTAATATCGCTAGTAGAGGAAATCACGAGCACGTTATTCAGAGTCGATTCATAGTCAAGAGCTTTCTGAGCACTTGTCTTCCACACCAGACTCGAACAGAAAGCAGGAGAAAGGTTACATGACCTGGATGCTCCATATACACGAACGGTGTAGTATTCTCCAGAATACCCCTCCCCTAGCAGGTCGTTGATATGCAACGTTTTTGATTGAGAATTCCCAACTCTACCAATAAATCCACCCTCTGTACGGATTACCCCATCGAGTTCCATTCCAGTCTGCCATTAATGTAGAGCATGAGTGAATCCGTAGCAGAGACTTCGATCCAATCGTTAAGAGCCTCGTTATAAGGAAATATCTCCATAAAATGGAATGTAAACCAACAATGAACACCTAACTGTCTCTCGCGCAGTGTTGTACATTCTGTTTCATCTGGGACCGGATAGAAAACAGGACTATCAATAACCCAAAAGATAATAAAAAACAAACTTGATATATTCATAATAAGAACAGTCTGTACTGCGAATACGAGTCATCATGATCTCATTCATTGTGTTGTATCCTTCCGAATTGTGAAACCACTCCTGAAAATGTTCATAAGGGGAGGCGGTGACCTTTGGAGTATTATCTGCAAGCAGCATTGGTTCAAAGGTAACAGTATCATTCGACAAACCGCATTCAAAATCAGGAGTCACCTTCCGATTTTTACATTCAGGCAAGTCTTGACACCCTGGTCCTTGGCAAACGGATTCATTAATGCCCACAGTTTTTAGGAATTCGAGTTCACTTTCGATAATGGCTCGACGTGGGACACAGACACAAAGATATCCATCGCAACGCGTGTAATTTGGATAGAGCGATCGAAACACTGTTTTTGTATAATAGGTATCTATCGTAAAAAGAAAGAAAACAAATCCGCACATTGATAAGAAACATACAGCCGTAGACGATTTACAGCTTCAGGGTTTGTTTTACCAGCAATGGAACTGAGAGAATCATATGCTCCGCTCGAATAAATATCACCGAAAAGAAGACTATGAATCAACCAACAAATGGGTTGGGATACATGGGAAAGAGATCTGCCTTGGAATAATCGATCGGATAGTTCGAATCAATCATATCCGAGAAATCGATCACATTTGTGTTGATGTTGTCCGGATTTCTCAGACAGCTATAAATTCCGATTCCTTTCTCTGTTATCGACAGGGAATCTCCTCGATAGGAATACCGCTCGGTTTCTACGAGGTAATAGCTCCCGTCTTTTAAGTGGTAGCATTTCACTTCGGCAGAAGGATCATCTGGAACCAAGCGATTTTGAAGCAACTTCTTTAACAACGCTGGGTCTGAAAAGGTAACCTTCCAGTAACGATTTTCGTCCCACACATTGTCGTTCAGGATTAAAAGTTGATTGATGAAATTTGGTAATTGTTGCGATGGGTACATTCCTAAGATCGTACACGTAAAAGAATAAAGATACCATAGAGCTCGTCCGCGCTATCATCAGTAATTGCTAAAAGTGAGCTGAATTCACAAAACGTACAATTGATCGGTCTTTCGTTGAAGTAAGCAAATCCATTTGTGGAATTGAGCAATTCTACATAGCTCTTCCGATTCGAAATCTTTGCAGAATTCGATGTTGCGTAAAACAGCTGCCAGATGGTATTGTTCAATGGCTTGCAGTAAGTCTACTCCTGAGCCAAGATCCCAATCGGTTACAATAACTGCTTCCTCTTTCGTGCTGCCAATCCAATAAGCACCCTTCGCTAGGGTTTTGTTCATCCCAATAACATCAAAACAATTTAGGGCGGGTGATCGAGCAGAATGACCTATGATAAACCAAGAAATCAAAATCAAACCATAGTCAAAGTCTCGGCAATATATTCGGCAAGGCAGTAATAGTATTGCTATGAGAAGCAATTCTAATGCCATACTACACTTTTGATTACTACAAAATGAATAATCTCGGGAGTGATATTGAGGATATTTGTGTGGAAGATTTAGAGAAGACGGTAGAGCCGATTCCTCAAATCCGGATTGTACCTCTCTTTCATTGTGAGCATACCCTGTAGACTCATCAAAGTGTTTGTGAAGAATTGCAAGAAATCGATGTAGCAGGCGACTGCATAATCCCAGAAAAATATAAGTTGTGGATTATCACTTTTGGTTGTGCTCACAATTTTGCGGACGGGGAATACATGAAAGTAGGAAAATAGGCATGTATAAGAATTGTAGGGAATATTGTCCGACTACGGGTTCCAGTTTGCCGAAAACCGAGATGAAGCCTCTTTGTGGTATGATTCTTGCGGTATTCTATTTAATGAATAGGGTGTTGAATAGTTGCACAGTCAAAGATCCTTCCGAAATAGTCTTTCGGAATTATGTGACAGAAGCGAAAGAAAAGAACAAAATGGTAGTTGTAGCTGGCTGTGTCCCTCAAGGTAATGCTTTGCGGCCACCTAAACGGTAGCTGATTCGGATGCTTCTTGGTTACGAGATTTGTCGATATTAGGCGTTAAGCAAATTCACCGAATCGTCGAAGTTGTCGAAGAAACACTGAAGGGAAATACGATTCATCTGCTCTCTCTGAAAGAGCTCCCTCCGCTCGATCTGCCCAAAATTCGTCGTGATCCTCATATTGAAATCGTTCCCATAAGTGAAGGATGTCTCGGGCATTGCACATACTGTAAGACACAGTATGCTCGCGGAAAGTTGATGTCTTATCCTTTGCAGAGTATCATAAACCGTCTACGAGCAGTAAGACATCGATCGAAGTTGAATTTAGGCGTTTGATGAGCATGTTTTTGAAGTTTGGCTGAGCAGCGAAGACACAGGAGCGTATGGAATTGATCGTGGGCTTTCAATCGCTGACCTATTAAAAGAAATTCCCTCTGTGATACCTGACCAATCCGTATATATCGCTTTTCATAATTTCTTTCTTTTTAGAACACGATGGTTCGCTTGGGAATGACGAATCCGCCTTATGTTCTGAGCCATCTGAAGGAAGTTGCAGCGTTTCTCCGCCACCCGAACGTTTTTTCTTTTATTCACATTCCCGTGCAATCGGGCAGCAACGCTGTGTTGAACACGATGCAGAGGCAGTATACTGTGGAGCAGTTCACATCGATCGTTGATTATTTGCTCAAAGAAGTGCCCGGTTTGACGATCGCCACAGACATTATCATTGGCTTCGCTTCGGAGACCGATGAAGACCACAAACAGACGATGGATCTATTGAAGAAATACCAGTTTCCAGTCGTGAACATCTCCAAGTTCTTCCCTCGTCCCGGTACCCCTGCAGCGAGAATGAAGCATATTTCTAGTTCGATCGTGAAGGAGCGTTCTTCGGAATGTTCGGCTTGGTTCAAATCATTGAATCCATATCAGCATTTTTTGGGCAAAGTAGAATTAGTATGGGTTGGAAGCGAGACAAGTCGGGAATTCATGGTGGGGCATACGAAAGCCTATGTAAAGGTTCTGCTTCCAATGTGTGAGTCTCTGAGAGGAAAGCGAGTCGCTGCAAAGATTACACAGATTACTCGATTTCATGTTGTAGGAGAAATCGTGGACGCGAATCCGCCGTCCATTGCTGAACATTTTTCTCCGGATGAACTTGCAACGTATATGGCATCTCTCTATTTGATTGTTGGTTGCAAACAAGTATCATGAGAAGCAGATGATTCGTGATTGGAGGAAATAGATTAGGGAGTGAAGGTATATCAAAGGTAGAGTGAGTTGAAAGTGGTGAGTAGGGTGACGATGAACAGAGGGATCGTGGAAATAGTGTTGTGAAGAGTGTTTAACAAAAGGAAGGAGTGAGGTATTCGAATAGGATCGCACGGATAGAGGAAAAGAAAAGAAAAAAGAGGGTAAGAAGGGAGTAGGAAATGGAATTGATGTCGTGGTTTTCTCCACAGTATGAATAGAAATGGGTTGTATCACTGTTCTCTCGCTAAGAATGTTGGATCTGTTCGAATCGACGACTTTATTACCTGCTTTGATTCAAAAGAAAAACTTCAATCGTCCCAAATCGTTTAGAATCTTTCAATGCATGCGATTTCGACGGAAGTCATGATCGGCGATTTGGTGAAGAAGGAACTGCAGCGTCATAAGGAAGAGGGAAGCTACAACGGACACTTGTTTGGTTATTGGACTCACTTCCTCGGTTATCAGGCTCGAACCTCGTTCCCTTCTCTGTTCGACTGCGACTATGCGTATGCTTTGGGACGAAAAGCAGCCGCATTCATTCAGAACAATCTCACCGGATATATGGCGACGTTGCGGAATCTGAAGGAGGAACCGTCGGAATAGATTCCCTATGCGGGGCCTCTTCTGGACTTCTGCACCGTGGAGGCGAAGCAGGGAGTGTATCGTCCCTCGATCCCTGTAGATGGAGAATGGATGATTTGAAGTGTAGGAATCGAACGTGAATATGAACGATGCTCCGTTCCTGAAGTTCGTGGCTCATCGCGACAGCTGGACAGTGAAGGACGAAACCTGCAACCCGGGATCGGTCCAGTTCGGAGGCGCTGGAAGCTGGAACACGACGCTGTCGCTGCAGATCGAAAAGCACGACTATCTGAAGCGAATCCAGCTGCTTCGTGATGAGCTGAAGGCTGTGGAGAAGATTTGCCTGCCTGGATGCGATGCGTTGTTGGTGGATTCTGCGATTGCTGGAGTGGAGGGAGTGATTGAGCTACTGGAAATTGGTATCAAGAAGAAGATTTAAGCAGTGAAGTGGATGAATAAAAGATCTTTTTAATGGATTGTTTGTTGGAAGCAAAAATAAGATAAGTGAGTTCGTGTTTGAGTTCTGTGGAGTGTAAGTCGAATACTATGAAACGTAATATATGCATTTTCAAACTTACAACGTAACGCTACTCAAAAAACATACAATATTTACAGTCGGGATGGATTATTATTGTTACTTCCATAACTCATCGTGTTCAATGACAATTGGAATTGTAGGTGTGAAAATGTGGCATTACTCGAAGATTTCCTTAGAAGACTTTGAAAAACATGCTATTCGCTATTCCAAAAATTATATATTAAGTATCTGTTATTCTTATTGGCGTAAATACTAGCTGGTGCAAATGGAAGAACGGTATCGATTTCCTTGATTCCAGATTGCGAAATTGAAAATAATTCAGTATTCGAACTAAAATGTACAAAATAAGATGTAGATTTTGATGTCTCCGATTTTGATGAAGAGTCTTGATTTAAAACTAGGAGACAAGATTCATATTGAAGAGATTCCTCCACTACCAGTGCTTCAATCAGTAACACTGTCCGTTTCTTGTTTCAAGGATCTATCAGATGTGCAATTACATGAAACAGTAGTCACCGGCATCCTACGAATGTACCATGCAAATAAAGCAATCACATCAACCTCACGCATTTTGCTTTCTTGTCTACGTAGTGTGCTACAAGCAGATGTGACAGATTGTTCTCCTGACCAAGGAATATTATCTGAGGAAACAAAAATATTACTGGATTTGAAAAATGAAGAAAGGGTTCCTAGTCATGCCGCACAATTGAAACAAGCAAGCAATATTCTGCTCTCCATCAAATACACACTTAATATGAAATCAGTCAGTAGCAAATTGCTCTTCACAAACGGAGTCATTGTTTGTGGAGGTACTGGAAGCGGAAAAACAACCATTCTACACAATATCGTGGATGAATTAAACCGTTTATCCCCTGATTCAGCTGTGTATGTATCATCGAATAACTTGCCTTCATTAGAATGGAAGTAGGATTAATGCATGGAAGTGCTGATGACTAGAAAGTATCGTGTGGTGTGTATAGATGATGCACGTTGGGATAGTGATTCCCTGAAGTATGAATAGGAGCCGCATGTTTCTCAATAATAGGTTGTACTCAGAAGCTTTGTCAAGACACATTATTTTGGTAGCAAGTGTTTCTCGTATATCCTCTGTCCCTGAATTGTATAAAAAGAACGATTATTTTAGGGATATTGTAATGTTAAAGTTTCCATCAGAGGAAGAACGCAGAGAACTGCTGGTATTCATAGTTTGAGACACTCAACATTAGGAGGCAATCGAACTTCCTTCTATGTCCGTTGATAAACTGATTCAACTAACATCCGGTTATTCGTATAAAGATATCCAAAACCTGCTCAAAGAACTTTTGATAAAAGCTTCAAAATGTCCACTCTGTGAAGACAACATTGTTGATGTGCTTCGAAGATTTCGTCCTAGATCCTATATTGGTTTCTCTATTCAATGTAGCTCAGGAGATGATAATAATAATAGATAGATCCGACAGTTGGCCAAGATTGTATGGGTGGATATAAACGAGAAGCAAAGCAATTGAAGGATATCATATCCTTCGCAATGGATCCAGTCCAAAATAAGGTAAGTCTCACAATGGATGCAATATATGATGATGATAATCGAATAGAACTTTTCAAATCGACCTATCGATCATATTCTGATCTATGGCCCACCAAAATGCGGTAAGAACACTTTGATTGACAGAGTGTTCCATGAATTGAAGTTGAGATACATATACGTGGATTCAACAGCATTATTGAGTCGCTATTTTTCGGAAACAGAATCGAAGATACGGCAGATATTTGCATTTGCAAGAACCGTTTCACCTTCAGCGATTGTTTTTGATGGTCTGGATGGGATTGTTGGTAAACGAAGTCTGAATGGAGGCGAATCCGATGGAGGTTTGAATGAACGAATCATAACCACATTGTTAACCGAATTAGATGGAGTGGAGATTTCAAATTCGAGAATGGTAGTAATCGGTATTACCAATTCAATCGAAAAGCTCGATGAAGCAATCATCAGACCAGGCCGATTCGGGACTCATATTTATGTAGATTTGATGAGCATTGTTAACCATAAGGTTGGATATCCTTCACTTGAAGATCGCGAGGAGATAATCAGAAACAGAATTGCCTCTTTATTACCAGAAGACCCAGTAGATGGTAAATTGTTGGCAGAAAGATCAGAAGGTCTATCAACCGGACAAATAGGTTCTGCTTCCACTCTATCAGCTTTTCTGTTTGGGTCATGTAAACTTGTTGGCCGCACAGAAGATGAAACAATTGAGGGATTTTTTACAAAAGAGATATTGAAATACAAGGGATAATATAGGTATTATTGTTTGTTATAGAAGTAGAGAAGAGAAGTGAAATAAGATATTGAAAAGAAAATGGAAATAGTGAGAGTAGATGAAGTTGTAAAGTGACAAAAATATAAGGAAACCTGCGGATTGCTCACCAGAGGATACTAATTTTCTTGAATTCTTTTTGTACTGAATAGAACATACTCGAAAATGGCATTAAAACGATATTACCGAAAACAATAATGTATTGTTAATGATCGGACGACCACCAATAGTTTTGTGTTATTTTTGAACACTTACAAATGACCAATTTTACTACAATAAAAAAGATTCATGTAAAAAATGAAAAAATAAGTAATTTAGCGCTCCACATGGATGAAGGGGTGTACCAAAACTAATATGCATGAAAAATATACAAACCACCAAAAAACAATCGCCAATTTCAATACTAGCAATGTGAGTCGTAATCCAAATATGATTTATCCATAAAGATCCATAGCCGTCAAAATCGGTCGATTTTGACCGATTTCGACAACGCTCGGTCGTCTTGCGTCTTTGCGTCGCCTCGGTTCTCCCTGGTTACCCCATTACCCCTGTGCGCGTGAGTTGTATCTATGGTGAAGAGAGGCAAGCCATGCGCTACTCCATATTATCCAAGGCTCATCCAGGATTGATTGGTTCTCAGGGATTAACCAGAACAAGTATCGGAACCCCACCATTACTTCCATAACTGTCCTATTCCGACCAAACTGCCTAGAATGAAATCTCTCATCTCTCTCTTGTTAGTACAGGTCTCTCAATCAGTAATGACCAAAGGCCAGTGTATGCACGTTGCTATATTGAAGATCCATTTTATATTGTTCGTGCTAATCATGAGTATCTTAATTTGCTCCTTGTTGGTAATATCGAATCCTTAGTTGTTGATGCGTTTGAAGCTGTGCTCAATGATTGTATCTCCCTTCTTCTCAACCTCAAGGACATGCTTGTACAATTCGATGTTCTTCGCACACATTCTCTCACTATCGATTATGACATTGCGAGGAACTCCCTTTGTGGCATTGTGTATCACATGCTTCTCATCGACAAGACAATACATTTTCGGTCTGAGACCCACGAACACCTTGATACGATGTCTGTACTGTTCATTCTTGAAGATGGGTTCAGGCAGCTTCATGTTAAAGTTGAGGAATGATGACAACAAAGGGAAATTGTTCTTGTCCACTTTTTGATCGTAATAGTTCACGAGTTGCTCATAGAAGTAGCTCGTGTTATCCAACTCCGAGTAGTCGAATGACTTGTACATTTCATACATCTTGTGAAAGATGTTGCTTTTGTTTCTCAGTTGTACGATAAGCGAATTTGTGTCCTGTCCCAGTAATTCCACGCCATCGAATGTGTTTTTGAACACATTGTAGTAGAAAGCGTATATAATGTATTTGGACATGTCGAGAATGGCAAATCCAATGAAGAATGGCTTCTCGACTTTACGCACCGGTGTATTCCGATTGATGCTAATTAAATTCCGGAATACATGGTGCTCTCTGCGATCATGTCATATCCATGTTTCTGAATAATGGCCTCGCGTTCATTCCATGTGTTAGAGAACTTCACTTTCATTCGTTTCAATTTAGTGTCTACGAGCTTGCTATATGTCGATATTGCCAATAGCTTGTACAGGTTCTTCTCCACAGTGGTGTTATATTTGGCTCGCTTCTCATTCAACATGTTCACATATTCGAATATGAATGGAGCTTATCTGAAGGGTGTGTATGTCAAATGCTATGAACGAAATCAACCGAAGTAAATTGAATGAATCAATGTCGTACATATTCAGCAGCAATGGAAACAATTACACCTTCAAGAAGCTCGATAACATGCTCATCAATATGCCCGAGAACGACGACAAACATGCCCTCGTGCGTGAGACAGTGGATGGCGTTCCTCAATATTCATGGACGATACCTTCTGGGTGTTTTGTGAAAGTCAATAATGCCACACTGTTTGAACATACACACACATCCACTCTACCATTCAATAATCAATGTCAATTCGAATTATCTTCTGCTTTATATCTCATAATCACATCGATTCCATGTTACAATGAGAATGATGTCCTATTCAAACATTGTGATTCCATCGAATCGGTTGTGGGTAAGGGATATAAGGTGAGTGTTTCAATGGATGGTGTGTGATTGATCGATATGCCATTCATCGATACACTCAACAATCTTGTGACCCTTTCCCATACCAAACTGATAAATGGAATCGAATGGACAAGTGAGAGTAATATGATCTCTGCATTCACGATCGTTTTCAAACACTTGGGCGAGGTTGTTGCTTCTTCTGTTTCTTCTTCTGGGTGCTCGTAATGGGTCGATGTGATCTTGCTGCCTCTCTCAATGCATTGGGTTCTTTACCACTCTTGGATCGAGTGATGGGTGGTGCTGGTTGTGGTTTGCATTTGCTTGCCAGCAGTTCCCAATCATAACACTTCTGTGTGCTATCTCTTTCCACATTCTTCACTTCGTATATCAATGGCATGATGTGATCGTCAATGTCAACAACTTCAACCAAGTCCTGAGACCATTTACTCGTCAATGATCGTTTTTCCAGAATGCGAGGTCTTCGTGTCACTCCAACATAATCACCCACCTTGAATTGAGGTGTTGTGTCCTTTGCTGTCATGTTGGATGGTTCTGTTTTCTCCATGTACAAGATATCGTTGTTGTTGTAGTTAAACCAAATGTCATTGGGTGTATATCCGATGTCTCTGTTCTTCCTTGCATTGTGTCTACGAACTACACCATCGATCAAATCAAACCATACACCTTTCCATTGATTGAATGAATGGAATGAAGGAACCATGATGTGTTCCTTGATATCTCGAATTGTTCGTTCAGCTAGTACTGCCTTATTCGCTGAATCCATGTGATACATGGTGATATCATACTTGTTCAAGATGTTGGTACGAAAGATCGCATTGGTGAACTCGGTACCTCGATCCGAGCACATATATGCTTTGATGATTCACCATATGTTTGAATGATATCCTTCATCGCATGAGTGACTTCTGTAGCACTCTTGCTTTTCAATTTCCGAGTCACCAGGTATTTCGAATATCCATCAATACATACAAGGACATACTTGTATCCACGATTCTTGTAGAATCCAGTACTCTTTTGTGTTCCCAACACTTCCTGTATCGATTTGTGTTGTTTGGAATAGAAATCGATAAGATCGATGAAGTATATGTTTCGTTTGAACCCACTGATAATCACTCGAGTGGCGCCTCTTCGTTTTGCTGGCTTGCGTAGTTCCTTGATCTCATCCATAAATGAACCGCTTTATTCAATGGTTGAATGGGATATGGAAATGGATGAGTAAGAGGAAGAATCACAAACTGGTGGTGGACTCGAAATGCAAAGATCGCTGTAGCTGTCTATGTGTTTACAATGTGAAGAATGAATCCGAGGATGATAGTGGTAGTGACATCACGATCAGTCCAACATAAATTAATATGAAATAATGTATTCATAAATAGAAATGGATTCCTGGATGACATCGGATCGAAAGCAGATCGCGCGGCGATACGTGCATGACATTATTAACTCATTTGTCGAAGATCCTAACAGTGGAAATTACTATGAAAACTATAATCCTCCGAATGTGTCGTTCTATTCACCTGACATTGAACGACTTCTCAAGATTGCATGCCATGAAAACAAGTATTCCGTATGTCACCCCCAGTTTGACGTATTGCACGACCCTAACGATGAGATCTATGATATCGAGGGACATCGTGTGTTTCTGATTAATGGCACGATTGATATTTATGTCGATGGTGTTGCCTATGACCAGAACGAGTTGACTGAGTGGAACATTGAATCCAAGGCTACCAAGGCTACCAAAGCTAACAAGTTTCATGTACGATTACCAAGTCGTACGAAGTAAAAAACGGGGAAGTCATGACTTCCTTTTCACTCTGGCTTTAGAGTTCCATGATGCTTACCTTCAGTCGAGTGAAGTAATGGTCGATCGTGGTGTCTCCAGAACGTATGACTTGAATTTTCATATCTACAGGGCGTACTGATGTGAATATGTTCGTGCCACTTATTGTCGTTGTTGGCACTGGATTATTCAAGCTTGCTTTAATGATTGTAGCTGTCTCGACACCCATTACGAGAGTTGGCACGCTCGTGAATCCTACAAGTGCCTGCTCATAGTTGTCACAACGAAGTACGGCATCGATGGTGATCATGTACGTCTTATTGGATTCCAATTTGATCGGTGCAGAAGGGTCTGAACCTTCCGACGTGAGTGCCTCGCTAACAACCTGGTGTCCACTTGTCCAGGAGGTGTACTCGAATGTCTTACTCAACTTAGCTGATGTGGGTGATAACGAGACTGTGCCGTTTTCTTTGACTTCCATGACGTACTTGCCAGCAGTGGATGGGATTGTTAGCTTGGACACGTTGGTCCCATTGTTGTACACGAGACACTTTTCATTGCTAGTACACCCGAGGATGTCTTTGTAGACGATCTCAGGCGTGAGATTGGTAAGAATTGGACTCTCATTGCTACTCTCGACCTTGAATGTCGCATAGCCTGCCGTGGTTGGCAATGGTAGACCATAGGCAGCATCGTTCCAGTAGGTGACGATTCTCTGCCCATCAGATCCGATTCCTAGAGCTTCATGGAAAAGACTTCTTGGTGTGACCTTGTTGAACAGGAAGTCATTGTTCGAATCGGCTGAAAGGAAGAACGTTCCCGGCTTACTTGGTAATAATAGATCCTTCGAATCACTCTTGGTCGAATTCCAGTTCGGTACCGCATACCAGTCCGATGTGCTCGTAAGTTCGAGTGCCTCGAAAATCACGGGCTTCGTCAACGCTTCCAATGAAGGACCACTATCCGGGTCAGTCGTGAGAATGAAAGAACCACTTTCTGGCAGATTGATCGCTCCGAACGCCGAGTTATTCTTGAAGAAGGGAATAGCTCCATTGGTTGGAATGGTAATCGATTGTCCATCGCTGTCCTTGAAATACGAGTTATCTAAGGAAGTGAAATCTTCACCTGCGACGGACCATGTGTACACATCGTCAGTCTTGGTAAGCACGTAGTTGCCATTGGTCGACGGAAATGCGAACGTGTCGAAAGAGTTGTCCGAGTAGTACTGGATACCCTCAGTCATCTCCTTGCGCTTGAACACGTCGTTCTGAAGATATACAAGTTTCTCAGGTGAGTCTTCCATTTACTACAGAGAAAATAGTTTTTTCCTCGTAGTAATAAATGGCTACTACAATTCCTCCTGTACATAACTACGAATCGCAGATCGTGTTCAGTAATCAGTCCAATAACATCAAATCGACCGATGTGATCAATTGGACGATCGCTCCATCCGGTGATGACGTGTACTTCAATCTGTACAAGTCACGAATGACCTTCAAGCTCAAGATCACCGGGTTGGCAAATAATACGAGCAGTTCGTCGAAGGATATCTATGTTCCGGTGAAGAAGAACATGTCGGGCATTGTGAACAACACGAAGGTCACGTACACCTATTGGAATGGTGAGAACTTGGCGTCCTTGCCTCTGAGTGCAGACAATGAGAACATCGGTCAGATTCGGTCACTCTTGAATGCGCTCACGGACAACAAGCACAACAATGTGGTGAACGAAGGACTGAAGGAACTGTCCTACATCTACTACGATGACCGTGACTACGATACAACCGATAAAACCGCACGAACTGCGGCTATCCTGGGTCGACCTTATGGCGGGAAGTTATTCTACAACATGCTCAAGTTCGTACAGCCACCTGGATCGACCACGGCGTATACGACGATCAATGTGAACTTTGCAGACATCTTCGAAGGTTGTTCTCAGGAACGATTCATCAATCTCACGCAGATGGATGCTCAGATCTATCCCACGAACGACGATGCATACTTCTACATCGATGCTGGCAAAATCAATACCGCTACAAGTCCGGACGCTGTTCCATCAGCCACGGCTTTCACCGGTGTGTACTTCGACACATGCACGCTTTGGTATCACAGTTACAAGACGAGCGATGATTCGACCTTCGATCCTGAAGACACTCAGTTGGTGAAGAACCAGATCATGACCAAGACATTCCGTATTCCTTCTGGCCAGAACTTCATCGATGATCGTGTGCTGGTCAACTTCCCCGTCAAGATGATGTTCATGATGTTCACGGACGACAATGGCGATTTCTCGACACTCAAGGACATTCGATTCAAACGTATCTCATTGAACATCGCTGGTGAACAGAAGCGTATTATCAATGTGGATAACACGAACACACCTGATGGAATTGATCACACGTTCTTCGAATGGATGGACTATCTTTGCAATAGTCGTTCCGACGAGTACGACACGCTATTGACGTACAAGACGTGGTTGAATCAGTTCCGCATCTTCGCCTTCCCGTTGGCCGAGTGGTTCCCGATGCGAGCATCGAATCAGATCCAGTTCGAAATCGAGTTGGAAGAGGATGTTGCAGCGACGACCCAGATGCACCTCATCATAATCCGTGCCAACACGGTAAGCGCCGAAGTGGAATTAAAGATTTCAAAACGTAAATATAAATAGATATGAGCAACAAGATTCAGGTTTTCGATCTTTTCAACACTTCTAACATTTCTCTCACTTCCACCGGATTCAGAAAAAAGGGTGACTCAGCCAAGTATTTTAGCAAGATCACCGATGCTACCATTGTTTTCGTCGTTGATAACTCAAAGTTCACCAGGAACAAGAAGAAACTGTTCAACACTCTTTCTATCACACTGCCCAAGGAGCAGTCGGAAGAGTTTAAAAGAATCCTCGATGAAACGAAGAGAGAGAGTCTCCCGTACAGTGAATACGAAGGTGAGATCCAGTTCAAAGTGAAATTGAGTCCGAACACGAAGATCGTGAATATCGACAAGAAACCCATTAAGATCGATCTACGAAATGTGCCCTGTACCGATCTTCATGAATACAAGGATGCAACGATCGATCTTGTGGTAACCGGGGAGAGCAAGGAGTTCATGAAGGAAGATAAGGACGGCAATATCACCGAGTTCTCGTGTACGAATCTCACTGCTTCCCAAATCAAAATCAAGGAAATAAATAGTGTCTTCGATTGCGATTTCTTTTAAGGATTTTCGCTAGCCAATTTCACTGTGGTCACCATGGCTGTCTTGGTTGCCGTGAATACAATGGATTCCATAGATACCAAAGTAAATGGAAGACTCCCCATACATTCCCAACATTGATACAACATTGCTCGCCATTAAGAATCGAATAAGACGACTCAACCATCGATATCCGTATTACAACAAACGATTGACAGGAAGAACAGAAAATACGCTCAATCAAGCCGAAGTAATGCAGGATACCATCAAACAACGGATGAAGAAGGAAACTGATGAAGAGAAGAGCAAGCAATATGCCAAAATACAGCGAGAACTAGCCGTTCGCCACCACTACCTGGTTGCACGAGGTACTCAGGAAGTATCGCCGTGGATGGTCCAGTCCTTTCATTAACACACTCGATTCGAATCCAAGGATCGATTGGATCTCGGAGCAAGAGTGAAATCAATCGTGTAGAAGTAATTCACTGTAATATGGAACGCATTCTCACCGCTATACACCAATTCGAACAGGGCATCACTTGCATTCAGCATTGTAATAATCGTTTTGATATCGAATGCGCCGCGAGGTATTAACACTTCTTGTGGTTTGTTCCCCGCATTGATTAGTACCACTTGATCAGTCGGTACGTTGCGCAACACGAAATCGGTATACAACGACACAGACGAGATGGAACATTGATCGAATGACATAGGATTGTCCAGCTTCACATCCTTCTTCGTAGTATTACCGAACACTTCCATCATACTCAACTGGTTCATCGGTAGAATTGAGGAAGGCACTTGATCTCACACATCTTCTATCGTCAATTGGAGTTCGAATTCGCCATTCAATTGCATGATATCACCATCCATACAGCGGAATAGGAACATCAATCGATCGAATCGGGTTATTATCGGAATGCAGATGTCTTCCACGGTGCGGAGATAATTAACCTCGGGATCGTCAATGATCATTGTGGTGAGCAGATTGTTGTTCTGGTTGGCAATCTTCAGATCGGAGGAATGCACGATCGATGAGTACACTTGGATCACTTATCGATATCGCGTGATATCAATCACGTTCGATCCATAGAACGAAGCAGGTAGAATGACCGTTTGTCCTTCTAAACCGAGGATTTCTCGAATATCCGGAGCATTGGTGAAATCGACGGTATGAGGGGACTGGATATAAATACACCCATTACTCGAAGCCTTCGTAGATATCGAGAACGTAGTATCAGTCATGTTGTTTAGGATGGCATTGATTTGACCGATCGTGTAGTATCCAGGAGGAATCTTTAGCTCCTCGTCATTCGAGTTTGTGATCACATTAGTAGAATCCACATTGTTGAACATGACTGGGTTGGGTGTGAACAGAACAGTCATGGAAGTGATGTAAGGATTTTTGTATATGTAGGGGTTGATTCAAATGAATGAGCCATTACTGGGTGAGCCTTGTATAAGCATGGAGTAGTGCATGGACTTTCTCTCTTTACCAATATATAAAGGGCAGACAATGACCAAAATGACAGAAAATGGTCGAAAAGGTTTTCGCGCTTTATGTACTATGGCCATCGAGATAGCCAGGCAGAAAATGGCAGAAAATGGAAGGAAAAGGTGGCCAGGTTAAAAAATGGAAGCCAGGCATAATATGGAAGAAAAAGGACTGATAATAGGTTTACGCTTTCTGCGCCAATTACCTACTACTACAAACAATTCATTGACCTGAAGGAGATCTTGAGCAAGCCGTTGACCACTTAATACGCCCATACCTTCAACCCTTGGATTTATTCCCACTAGTCCATATGCGGGTTTTGCTTGCTATCCCTTTATGCCACATACCATATAGAGTGAGCCGTTAATAGTAAGTGCTTTGCAAGAATCTTGCTACTTCCTCACCACAGACCAACTCACCTTCCTCACCAAAAGTTTTTCCACTACCAATACCTGGTGTCTGGATTTTATCACAGTCCTTCCTTCCTTCCCAAGGCTCTCCCAACCATAATATTACCCAGACGAGATACACAAAGAGAACCAATTCCATGTCCTCTCCTGTACCAGTCGTAGACGCTTTCGGTTCGACGGGTCCAAGACAGTCCTCCTACTGTCAGTCCATCTTCATCTTGTCCTTGTCCAAAGTCTTGTCCAAAGTTTTGTCCGCAGATAAATCCTTGTCCTTGTCTGAGCACTTGGTCGCGATCTTGAAAAACTCGTCGATTCCAGACTGTCTATTCTTCTTCCTACCCGGTACCTGTGGCAAAGAGGTCACCTTAACCGGCGCCGAAAAGCTAGTTGGTGGGTGTGATAGCGACACAACTAACTGTTCCCTCTTCGGTACGCCCCCAGGCGTCGAAACTCTCCTGCTCTCTACTTGATCTCCCCTTGCAGGTCCAACACTATGATCCGACTTTGTCCCTCCGCGTCTCGGACTTGTGTCCTTCTCTAACACTCGTGTCAACCTACTAGCTGCCTCTGAGTCGTTCGGACTATCGGGCAGAGGTAGGGCATCCCTCTTCACAGACTTCCTTTTCACTCCCAGTACTTCTGCTTTGCGGGTCGGCACATCATCCAATCCGAGAACCATCCGGATCAGAGAAAGGCTCCACGTCACGCTCCTCGCCCAACGTGAGCCTCTCTCTGATCCTTCGGACCAAAGCCAATCTTTCTTTCATATATCTCCGGCATTTGAAGAGGAAGTGCTCTAGGGTCTCCTTCTCGCACTCTCCGCAGCAAGGACACTTGCACCCTTCTGGCCCCTCTAGCTTAGGGTAGTGCGTCTCCACACAACACCAGCTCCCACAGCGCATTTCCAGGATTACCTGACACCCTCTAGCCAACTCCGGATGCCTGAACCACAAGTTCAGGTAGCGCCGGTTGATGGCTCGTCCTCTTGTCAAGTACGTCCTCAGAAACTGCGCAGTGCTCTCCTGCAGCTGGCGTATCCAAAGGCGTGGAATCATCCTCCATACATATGAGATCTCGAAGAAGTCCAAGACCATAAGATATAAACGTAACAGGCGGTGAACAGCCCGCTCAAGATCTCCTGGAAATGAACGAATTGTTTGCTTGATTGTTTGTTCTCGCTAGAAATAGTGATTAGTAACAAAAACGTGAAATGCAGTAATATGAAATTGTGGATGAGAGATTAATATTTAATACACTTTTTACCGGAATGTGTTATCTTGATAGGCGGATTACCAGATAGTGCACATCCAGCAAATGCAAATGTACTTCCACTTGTCATGATACACGATTTGCTTTTACCTAGTATGTACAGATCTGCCACTGCTGTATATGTAGCTAAAGAAACACTGTCTAAATTCATCACTTGAGTGTCTGAGAATAGAGCTTTCTCATTCACAAAACTCACATTTCGATTTCTCAGATTTTGTTTCAGATAGTTCTTTGCATACATCGAATCAGAAGCAATATAAATGTTATTTGTTTTAAAATAGGTCTTTACACATTTAACTGCTACAAAAAGAGATTTTATAGACAGCCATGTTTGAACCAATGGAAAATCCGATAGACTTCCACCCATTCTCAGTTGAATAGCATCAAATGGTTGCGTGTCCACGATAGGATATCTCACTCTCATGATCTCCTTTGTTAAATCAGTGATTTGCATAACGTTTCTCAAAAACTCTCCATAACAATAATATTGTAGGACAAAGGAGGAATACCTTTTGTTATAGCTTACTATACCGTTGTATTGAAGAATATCACGATATTCCACAGAGTCGATCACATACTTCATAAGTAATTCATTTCCAATCACTGCAGTGATTCCTGTGGGGAACAATGTTTCAGCATTTCCCGTTTGAATAACATTTATTATATACTGCAAATCTTCCTTTTTGAAAATCCCATTTGGTTTTGCAACCAGTAAGTAACTGTAGTGAAGCAGATAGTTTATATCTATGTAATCAACGATTTTCTAGACGATACCTTCATCAGGAACATAAACAATCTGCCCATTATAGTTCTGCCGAATGTTCCACACTTTATGCCATGATGCAGAATGTGGAACTAGGTTTCAACAACGGTTTTGAATGTACTGATAATAGGGATTCTGTGCCTAATAGAAAGAAAATACAATCCACTGAATAGCTGCAAACGATTTCCCAAGCCTTTATAATTGGGCAATAGAATCAATCGCTGGTTTGAACTCACTCTATGCATTAATAAAGAGCAATCATGAATTTTACAAAGCCCTTAGTTTTGTTGATTTTATTTCAGTGGCTTGTATTGGCGTTTTTTTATCACCTTGTACTTTATCACTTTAAGTAAATACATAAACATCGAACTATTACCCAAATTTGTTTATGAATCCGGGCAGTGAATCAATAATCCTAGCTCCTTTTATTAGCTGATGAGTCTGGTTAGTATCAAGTATGGTTATTACATTTTTTTTTGTAGATGTGTTATTTGTAGTATTAATATCTGGAGGAATCGATGTATTGCTAGTCCAGTTGGCTAGTGGAGTTTTCTGCCCATTGTTTCTCAAAATACTTGTAGAGTCCTCTTTGATTCCATTATCACTCTGATGATCTAATGGTACATTATACTGTTGACTTGGATTTCCAGTATTCCTACAGGAATAAACAGAGTAATTTGATACCTCAGTGACAAAAGGAATATTCGATTAGATTGAAATGACAGACCACAAATACTATATGGAAAAATGGTAGTTATTGTCCATTGTGATCTTCATTATATATTTCCTTAAAGACTTACAGCAGGTAACTTGCAATTACAATCAAAATTATTTGCACCATACGAAAACCAAATTATCTAGTAATTAAAATTGATATCTCAAATATGTAGTCTTTTATGTATTATTAAGTAATCATATTCAAATAGTGTGATTGTATTATTAAATTGCAATATGTGTTTTTACTCACTTTTTTTTGGTTTTTTTATATTAATTAATAGCGTTCTATATTTCCTATTATTGCTTATTATTAACCTAGGCTAATATTGTATTACTAAGATAAGTATGTGATATCCTATTATTGCTTACATTCGATATCCACATGTTTGATATCTACAAAGTACTATTCGTATCATTGCGTGTGTATTAAATCATATTACGATATGATCACATTGGCAAATAATTTTCAAGAATAGTTGTAGTATTCTTATTTTTGTTCACAAATAGAACATTGAAATCCTAGTCACATTATTACTATTTTGTTTTATGCTTTCCCAACTTGGCTTCATTACAGTTCTATTAAGCTATCACTTTCTAAACATACTTGTTTCGTCCATGGAATTATCACTGGTGGTTTCCCTGTGATAGCACATCCTGCATAAGCAAACGTGCTTCCATCCGTCATTATGCATTGTTTGCTATTTCCCAGAATATAGATATCAGCCACAGCAGAATAAGTAGCGATAAAAACACCTTCCATGTTATTTAATTGACTATCGGAAAACAAAGACCTCTCATTGACAAAAGTCACATTTTTGTTTTGTAATCTCTCTTTCATGAATAGTTTGGCCTTTATGGAATCAGAAGCTACATAAACATTCTTTGACTTGCAATAGGTTCCAACACATCGAATGGCAACATTCAATGACTCCATGGTAAGATAATGATTAGGCATGGGAACATCCGATAGTCGTCCTCCCATTCTCAGCTGAATTGCATCATAGGGTTGTTCAAAAACGATTGGATACCGCACCTTCATCATTTCCTTTGTCAGATCGGTAATCTGCATAATATCTCGTAAAAACTCTCCATAACAATAGTAAACCTTCATATGGGACGACACATCTTTTTGGAAACTAGTAATTCCACTGGCTAATAGAATCGAATGATAAGGTTTAGAATCAAGGATGAATCGAAGAATATGCGAATATCCGATAATCGTTGTAATGCCTGTAGGTAATCCAATTTGCTCATCACCCGTCATGATGAAGTCCTTGATTCTTTGCAAATCTGTTCTTACATAATCCCCTATTGCTTTTACAATAATTAGATAGCTAAAATGAAATAGATACTTCAAGTCTATTCAATTATATGATTATTCACTTATCGATACCTTCATCATCAGCAAAAACAACTTGCTGAGCGAAGAATTGCTTGATAGTCCAAAACTTATGCCACAAGGCAGAATGAGGAACTAGAATCATTAATAGAAAATAAGGCACAGTCCTACTCACAATAGAGCAGTTATGTCGGATGGATATAAAATACAAACCACAGAATAGCTGTAATCGATTTCCTAAACCTTTGGTATTGGGGAGAAGGAACAGTTTTCGTTTGGAACGAACCCTATTATTTGACTCCACAATAACGAAACCAACAATTCACGTAACTCTTCGGACTTAATCATGGAAGGATCTAATCGTTCGGTACTTTTGCCAATCAGCATATCACTACAACACATGAATCAACCATTTCCTACCCATATCTGTTCTTTCCAATTCCTGGAAGACTATCTGAAATACCATGACCTGTTTTCACTTTATGACTCTTCGTTACATTTAGGACCAATTCTAAATCTTTGGAATGATTCCTGTGATTCGATTCGTTTTGATTGTTATTTTCATTCTTTGTAGAAATTGGCACACTGACAGTAGGATCGACATGACGAGTAGAAACAGTACTATTGTTCACTTTCTATAATGTTATCAACATACCTAGACTAATACAATAGAACTGTTGATATCTAGTATTACTCTAAACAATAATAGCAATAGTTAGTACATACCTTTTAGTCGAAATATCACTTCTATGAATAGGTACATATTCGAAAGATGAAGAATAAGTCGATAGAGAAACATATATCAATTGTACCCTACAACTTACCAATTGGCACGATATTGAACACTAAATAGATTGAAACAAACAATAATTGAAACATAGGACACACAGAATGGTAATAGTAAACTTAATATGATACAGGTGAGCTGTGTATGAATCTATACTTGATTTTGTTTCCTTATTCTTTGTCGTTTGAGTGAATGGATTGATTCTATTGCAAAAACTGTAATGAATACTAAATCTGAATGGGTAGCCAAACATACCATTTTTGATTTGTTTAGCATTATTCAAATAGATGGGAATGTAGTTCTATGCAATACGATACGATACAAATGGAACACATATCAAATCCCATAGTTGTCAAGAATACAAAATGGGAAAACAAAGTCAGTAATCTATCACGTTCTGTGTGTATACACAATGTTTAGCCAACAATAATCTATCTATCTTTCTATCGATAATTTACATCATTTCATCATTAAGAGATATCCTCACTTTTAAGGCATTCTTTAGTTTCATTGCAATTACTACAACTATAATATATAATAATAAAGGATATGTCACATTTCCAGCTTGTAGATTGTAATCTTTCGAGTTGTTTTCAACATGCAATTTGTGAGATATCGAATTTATGAATAGTACGGAATGAATGAATTCTGTGTATTAATAGAGAATCGTAATATGACACTTTCATTACTCTTCACTACAGCACACATCATTTGATTTATCAACATATTAGTCCATTTCTGGATTGTATAGTACCAAGTGTATCACTCTTACATGCTTAACCGACTCTTTGTCCAAAATCGCTTCATTAGATGACAAACACTCCATATCCTATTTTCCATAGTACAAGTATGCATATTTCATATCCACATCTCAATATTGATAATATCTTCCATGAAATCAAGCAAAAATAGTGTATTTTTCGTAAAGTAGTTTGGTTCATTATATTTTGGTTTTTGCATAATATATATATGTATTTTATTTGAAATGATAGTTTATCTGATCCTTGCAGTCTTAGGGGAGCTTTCTATTCTGTTACACAATAGTCATCCAAACTGGAGTTTGGCATCAATTCATGTCTTACAAGTAAGTTCTCCCTTCAATTCTTTCATATTCTATAGCAAATACAATTACCACCTCACAAAGTCTTGTCTCATCATTCGAAAACTATTACCACAACGTTACCAACAGTTGCTCATGTATTCTTTGCTCTCTCTTTTCCTATTATGACTAGTATATTGATTTTCAACCTCTTGATAAGCGATATGGAAAGAACAACGTATATGTGCAAAAGCTAATGAAGATACCCTCTCTCAAGCATTTCAGCAATGAAAAGAAATGTTTTCAACAGCTCGTTCCATATTATCTCAACCCATTTGCGAGCTCAGCTTGTCATAATGCCAGTGATTTGTTTGATTTCTTCAAGCACAACAAAAAGAATCTGTTTTTCGATTGCCATGATTCACATCCATACTCTCATTGCCAGCAATTCTATGTCGTTACATATGATACAATGAAAGATGAATGTTCGTCCTTCAAAAGAAAACCATGTATGATTTATGAAAGTTGCTCTCTCTTACATACTAGATAATCCCAAGGATTATGATGATGTCACTCTAATCACAATATTAACGTTAGTTCGGAAAGATCGATTGCCCTATTTGATGAAGAGATGGAGACATCGAATCAATATGGTAATCTTCGTTACAGAGAATGAGATTGATGAGTTAAGAGAGGTGATCGATTCATACAAGTCCTATAAACGAATCACCTTTATACTCTACATTGTGAAGTCTAGGATCGGCTCGCGTTATCAAAGCATTTATTATAATGAGAAGAAACCCGTTTATCGAAACAATACAATCTTTCCTATCAATGTTTTGAGAGACTTAGCGATCGAGTTCATTGATACAACTCATTACTTTGTGAGTGATATCGATGTATTTTCATCCGATACTCTATATTCGACACTCCAGATTCATAATCAAACACTGAAGGATCCGAAAGCCGTATTGTTGCTAAAGTCATTCCTAATGAATGAAAAAGAAGTGAATCACAAGAATTGTTATGAAAAAGGATTGTGTGAGAATATGTATATGATTTGTATGGATCGTTGTAATGGTTAGTTGGGATATGGTTCCTCATACAAAATCGGAATTGAAGCGAGTGTATATGCATAGTGTTGTTCCTCATCCTACAGGTCGACATGTAGTTCTATATATATTCTGAACCACACATAGAGAATTGTAAATGTAGATAAAATGCTTGCCGAGAATAAGAACATTCTTTACCGATACTATGCTGATCATGAAATGGAACCCTATTCCATAGTCAAACGTTCAATGGATAATCCCATATTCCATCCATATTTCATTGATTATGGATATAACAAGGAAGAACTATTGAATCGGATGATATCTCAACGTATTTGATTGTGATTTGTCATATTTTGTAGATTATCACTTTTATGTCTTAGCCAACGAATTTTGCATTGAAATACCTCACAAACGAACCAAAATATCAAAGGACTATAAACGAGGCACTTACATGTGGCAGCTTGCTCAGATAATAAGAAAGACGTATGGAATAACGCTAGTATAGAGTGTTTTGCACTAATCAGATTATAATTGAACTACAAAAATACTACAGACAATAATGACATATATGGTTCAAAAAATGTGGTCATATTAATATGGATAAAGAATGCAAGGAGTATGAGCAACAAAAGGAAGGAATGTCAAATTGGGCTCAATGATCATTGGATTCTTAGTGTATTACATTAATTATGTAGCTTTCGATAAGAGGCGTACATTTACTATATTATTGTGCCAAAGTCAAATGAGAAAATAGTTCTATTGATCTAAATGGAATTTTAGTCAATCCTATTATTTTGGACATAAGTTTTAGAAATGAGTTATTATTGATTCTATACAATAGCTTGAGTTTAACCAAAGCTTGTATACTTTATTCACTCACTCATTCAAATAAGAATACAAGCTTCTAAATTACAATCTAAATATACCACAATAAATATATATGTCTATGGAAGTTGTGCAGAAATACGTCACAATATGTGAAAAAACGATGGTATAGTATTTTGAATATCAATGAAGAACAAAGTATAATATAGCACATGATGCAAACAACTAGTTTTGCTTGTATTTTGAACAATTGTCTTCATTCCCTTCTTTTGAATGTGAATGTAGATTGATAGAAATATCTACTTCTAATTTATATAAGAATTGGTTCATATGATACTCCCATATCATCATTTTCGAAACTACTTAAAAATGTACTGAGATTTTTAGAACTATACGAACCATATTAGAAACGACTTTTCAACTATGAATAAATGAATTGAAGCTATTCTATGAAGAATAAAATGGTAAAACCGAAAAATCAATACCAATAATCCTATTTTTTGTTCAAACCAAATAAAAATGACTCTGTGACTTTTAAAAACTATTTAATAATAATAAGGATACTATTTTCTTTACATATTAAATGGTGATAATGCTGTAAAGTGTAATCCAGAACTCATGTACCAAACCTATGACTAATATCGAAAAATCAATACATTACAATTTTAGGACAAAAGTAATAATCAGTACTATTTAATATATGGTACAAAAATAGTACTATTCATAAGAATAATGTATTGAATCAAATGTTCAAGGATTTTTCGCTTTAATATAAGAAAATAGAGCAATTTCATTCTGATGTATTGGCTGATTGTATAACAAAGCAGAAATGATTGTAATGCATATTTACATAAATACAAGTCATCATAAGTGTGGAATAAGCTTGTCTTTATGATGATGGCAAAAACAAAAGCAAAAATTCTTTCTGTATTTTATATCGATTCTCCAAAGGGTGTGATACATTTCCAATAAAACATTATGAACAATAAAAATAGATAAGCATGCTATTTTGAAAAAATAATCGATTGCTATTTCCAAAACTTGCTTCGTGAATATTTTCACTACCAGACCTCTTTTAAACAATTAAAAATTATATTCTTGTTACTTGAAAGGAATTGCACCTTTTCTAAGTTAAGCCTTTTTTCGAGCAAATGTGTATACGGATGCAGTCGAATGACTTCCTAGTAATTTATTTGTGTACATAACTATATATAGTTTTGTAATAATTGATGAAAAAAATATATTGCCAAGTATAGATAGAGAAAAATTGAGTATTGAGAAAAAAGGATCCAAAACACGTGGACCAATATTGAGAATTTGAGTCACGTGATTCATATAATATGCTATTTTTCACTTTTAAAATTCTGATAGCTTAGTATTGAGTTATCTATGATAATAAGTTTGATTATAAATAGTTTAGGAATACAAATAAAATAGAATCGTAATTTTATATAACCGTATTACAAGAATCGCTGGTTCTATTGTATATATTGTTATTTTGTGACTCATAATGATGAAGGCTATTTATTATTTATATTTAATATAAATGAAAGCAATAAAATGATATGAGTGTAGAAAAACAAACAATTATATATTGGAAAAGACACGTGCACAGAATTATGAAAAACGATCCATATGAAATAATCACACATAATTCTTTCACAAAAATACTATATATTGTATTACTTATATATCAACATTAGTAAAAACTTGTTTCTCCAAACCAATTCAACGATTCATTCCAACTAGTGGGCATTACTCTATTTACTTGTATTTTTTGAAACAACTTATTCCATTGCATTTTGTTGTGATTGATAATATGTTGGCGATACTTCAAATTGCATTCATACACATGAGAATAATTTGTTGTTTTCATCAACTCAACTAGGTGCGAGATATTGTTGAAAATAATTGAGCATGGAGTATAATAGGAAGCATATTGAAGCCAATATTCAGTGGCCTCTTCTGAAGAATCCTCAGGTGAATACAAGTGTTTTGAATTAGGATGTCGAGGAGGTTCCTGAAATCTCTTTCCACAATAGGAAGGATCTCCGGCTTTCATATCATAACTAATCTTATTTTGAACGATAAATGATGGTGAAGGCACAAACATTGGAATTGCAGTAGTAATCAAATCTGCGAGATAATAGGATAGAACAGCATATGGAAATACAATCACTACCTTAAATGAATTGATATCAGAATATGTGAACCTTCCTTTTATTTTTTCTCGAATATGGACAACAGGACACTCAAAATTTGACGAGTTACATGCTTCAGGTATTTGTGTGCTATACTGTTGATAAAATGGATTTCTTTTAAATGGAGCATACAAATATTCATTGTATTTCGGTGAATAATATCTAGGCGGGGAATACACGAGTACTGTGGACGCAATTATGTAGTCCACATTCTTTCCAGAATAATAGTTGATGTATTCTGCATCATACTTTCCTGCAGCCATTACAATAACAGGAGCTTTAGGCTTATTGAACATCCATTTTATAAGGCTATTTGAATCATTTGAAGAACATCGTTTGATGAGAAAACGGTAAGCAGGCATGAATATTACTGTTTTGTTAAATGCTAAATAGTTTTGACATTCCGATGGATAGAACATACAAATGATAGCACCAACACGTTTAAACAGAATATCGTTATTAAATGTCCACCAGAGACGTTCAACAGACTTCATATTATATGCAAATAGTTTTGATGTTTTACATAGTTGCCGAGAAGCAAAAATGATTCTGGATTTATTCTTTGTACCACTCAATTGCAAGTA
>NW_013171860.1:908060-910199 GCF_000151665.1 Blastocystis hominis
TTTAAAGCATATCTGTTTTACTTGACAATATATTTTTTTTATTCTTTTACTACTTATAGAATGATAGAAATGTGCTGTGAAAAAGGAATACATATCAATAAATAAACGCATTCTTCTATTGCTATTTTTGAATAATGCAAAGTCCAAATTTAATAATGCATATTTATAAGAAGTGCTGTAAAAGAAAAATATGCAATTACCAAATAGTAGGTAAATTGCGAACTCAAGATATTATTCTAAAAATATGTCCAGTAAATATGTGATTATTTTTCTTGTGTTAAAAGAAATATAAAAAGTTTGAATAATTATATATTCATTCAATATTGCCAATATTATACAAATCACATGGTTTATGTTTACAATTAGATGAAATAGATTATTTACGCTTACTAATTATGTATGTTTCTCCGAATAATATTCTACTATTTTCTAATAAGTAATTGTAATAGTTTCTGTATATAGGAATTAAAGAAAACCAATAAACCACTGCATAAATTATTTAAATCAATATAGACGAGAATAATGTATAGTATATTATAATAAGCGCAAAACCTAATTTATCTCAAGGTGCATTGTTCAGAAATAAAGATATGCTACACATTATATTGATATGTATTCAAAGTCTATACAAGTAGCAGTATTAACTAATGCTAATGCACTGCATAATGAAATAATGAATAAGTAATGATAGTTATTTTACATAGGAATGACTATTATTACTATTATATATACTTATTTCTTTATATGTACTCTCTATTGTACATCTCTGTGCACCTTAGATCCTTCTGTATTTATTCATAAATTATAATCCAAAATTGAAATAATTATACTATAATAAAAGGACACGTGATAATTATATAAACACTTCTTTCCTATATATAACAACTGTAATTAAATGAAATAACACAATATTTGCTTATCTACGTATCCTTCATTACCTTTACAATAATATTAAAGTGTCTTTTTTAGTCGGAAAATAGTGTTCTTTCAAATAACCGGATGATTAATACTACAGAAATTCCTAAGTAATGTCTATAATGCATGACATAGAATTTTATCCCGAAATATAGGATATATATGCAATTCATACAAATGAGCAACAAAATGGGTTTTCAAACATTCAGTAGTATGCGCATGAATATATAGCTGAATATAAGAATAATGTTGTGAAATTCAGCTCAATCTTTACTTTAATAATAATTCTGAAATTATAATATCGAAATTCACTATTTGCAAAAACACATTTTGTATTATATTTTCTTGAAAACGTACACTACGGGGAAAATATCAAATTAATATGTTTTACTATCTATGCTAGCTTAAATATATATATTTAGAACAGCCTTACTGACATTTTACAAAATACAATAATTTACAACATATAATAAGGACTACAATTGAATTTCGTTATTTCTATTTTTAGAAATTAGGTGTATATTATTTTGTATAAATTCAATATTGTATGTAAAAAAATACTATTCATCAGTAAAGGAGGCCTACATAACTATCAATACACTTGGATTATGTACTTACCATACCTTCTTATCTTACTGCTATTAACAAATATCAATAAGGATAGAAAAGTAAAAATTACACTAATAGTATTTATTAATAAGAGTGTGTACAAATTCCAGCAATCAAGGAAACGTGAATAATAATATTCTACATTTTCTACTATTACATTTTGATTGCACAATACAATACTAAAATATCGCAATTATGAATGTATATAGAATGGATACTTTTTTATAAGGAGAAGCGGCAATCTTTTCTTATCTATTAAGTACAATAACATAGAATAGCTATATTGTACATATATATTTATACATACATTTATCTGAATATTCATATTTTTAAATGATATTTTTACAATATATATTACCTTCTTATTCCATAATTAGTAATGTGAATATCTATATATTAGTATTAATCATTGATAATAACATATATATATATTTTGAAAAAAATAGACATTGATAATATAAACTAAAGAAAAAGAACAATTGTTCATAACATGTGAATAGAAAATATAGAATACATATTATATATGTTAATATATGTTATAATTATAATATATATATCATATATGTTAATATATGTTTAAAATTAATATATATATAATATATATGTTAATATATG
>NW_013171860.1:910337-927953 GCF_000151665.1 Blastocystis hominis
ACATGTGACACGTGCATGTCTGCTTACTTCATGATATCAACCGAAATGGTTATTTTGTAATATATAAATATATATTATAGTATGTGATAATAAAACTATTATCTATGAATGATATTAATATAATAACCTAATATATGCCCTAATAAGAAAATGAAATTGTATAATATTTATATTATATACATATGTTAAAATAATATATATGCATGTAAAATATGTATTTATATATGTATAGAAAAAAATAGAAAAATGTATTCTTTGTATGTCAATCTTTAATTTTAGTTCATAGTAAGTATATAATTATAACGTATATTTTTCGATATTCATTTAATTTCTATATAATAATTGTGCTTTCGTATATGTATTTCCACATCAAGTAATTATATCATCAGGCTAGTAAAATAACACTTTTAGTATGCTCGCTGGAGAATCAGTAGTATATAAAAATAAAAATAGTTTCTGAAAGAAATTACATATTTATTCTGATTGATTATTAGATGAACCATTATTTTTTTGGATTACAAAAAAGTATGAATAGAATAACAAGGGTACATAAGTGTTATCTAGTAGTTACAAATGCATATATTCATGTTTACATATTGGTATGAAATAGGCATTAATTTGTAAGCGTTGAAGCACCACATGTATTTTACAGCAGAGAGAATAAAAATAGAATATTAATATATGCCTATTGTTATTTTTTGAAAATATGTAGATAGTTTTTTCATACACTAAAATAGTGCTGAATAGAGTCATCTCATCTGTAAATTATCACTATAAAACTGTATTAAATAATAATAATACGTAGTTGGTATTTTTATATATTCCTTAAGTGTATTGTTTCTAATCTCTTTAAATTGATTTACATATATATTATTAGTATATGGAATAGTATATTTTACACCAGAAAAAAAGATAAAAATTGTGGTCATATTCTTACTATGCTTAGAAAACAATTTACTTGTTTGTTCTTTTTCATTTTTGAGTCATTACGACTTGTTTATCTGTAATTGGCCTTCATACCAATATATATAAATTCTTATTTTTTTACAATTAAAAACTCTATTTTTGTATAGTACTTTTACAACAATGTGGCCAATAGCACACTCATCAAATTACATATGCAATGTATGTATAATACAATTAGTATTACCTAACAGATTACGTAGGTAATACTAATATTTACTTATTGCGTTACAGTGAATCAATAGGGATATACTTTTTAATTTATCATTTTTCACTTATTACACACACTCTTTTCCTTCTGTAGAATAAAAAAGTCATATATAATTACTTTAATGTTTAGAATTATTTTATCTATTTCGTTTATATTTACTATATTATGTCAGTATTATTCATTTTATTTCAATCAATCTCTGAAAGAAAATGACAAAGAAATACTGCCTATCAAGGAATCAATTAATACTAATTCAATAACGAATGGAATAACTACAGGCATATCATACAATAATACGCATACTAATCAAAGCAACGTTTGCAATTCTACGTTAGTCTATCCAGAATATGCTCATTCTACTCAGTGCTATCCTAAATTGTATTTGTAAATTTATATTTGATGATTATAGACAAATCCAATCTTTGTTTGTCCACAAATCGTTTCCTAATCCGCGACCACCAATTATGGAACGAGGGATTGTTTATTACTTGTATACTCAAAACAGATGTGGTGAAAATCCAAGATATCTAAAGGAGGTGGAAAGGAATAGTGCAGCTGTTAAGGCAAAAGATCCTAATGCCAAAATTGCTGTAGTTACTAACTGTGACATACTTGCATCAACTGCAAAGCTAATTGATGTGATTGTCCCAGTTCATAATGAAGATGTGGTGCAAACCAGTAGCAAGCAATGGCTCACTCGTGTGTTGTACAATGCTTATCTTCCATTCAATTATTCTTTTATCACGGATACTCATGTTTATCCTTGTGATAATAAGTCCTATACAGATATCTTTGATCAATTCAAAAAATCCAATATTGATATATCGTTTTCTTGTAGAGTGAACCGTGGACCTTATCCTTCTGGAGGAGCCGTATTATCAAAATGGGGAAAAGGAAGTTATGAATTTTGGATAAGAACTTATAAACTCCAAGCACGAAAACACATTTTTGATGATCAAAGTCCGATGCATACAACCATGAAAGAATACCGAGACAAGTTGTTTTCATTTAGATGGTTGAGCAGTAACTATTTTTGGGCTTCCCATGGCATTACGGAAAAGGGAGTATTTTCAGGTCCTGCTCGTTGTTACAGGAGTTCAGTGGTTGCGACAGGTCCTTTACGATGGATTCATGGAAGTCCAAATCAATGTGAAATAATGAATGGAAAAGATAGAGAACTAATAAATAAACCTAGAGCATGGTTCTTAAGCGGCACATGCAATACCACAGCCAAAGGAGTCAATGTTATAACATCTAGTGCAGAAATGAAGAAAGCCGTTTATCCTTATGAAGCACCCAAACTTGAATGGGATGTAGATTACAATAAGAAACCAAGAACAGATTTATTTTGGAAATATTGGTATGTTTGTTTCAATTCATAATTTCGAATATCATATTATCATTATTTGATCGATTGGTTTGTTATATTATGAATACATCAATAGAAAGAGCATGATTGCCGAAATTAGAAAAATGGATAAGGAAGATTTCCATAGTTGTAGAACACATTTATTATAAGCGATTCCATTTTGAGATACAATTCTTCGAGAATTTCAAGTTGCAGTCGCTGCTCTTCTAAATCACATGAAAAGTGCTTAGCAGCTTCCTGGAATTTTCTTGTATTCTGTCTTGCTGTAAATCTATGGAATGTTCTCTTAGAATATGTACATCAAATGATGTCATTTCGATTATACTTGTGAATGCTACTACCCTATTGAAACTCTAAAGATCTGGTAGAGAATGCTATGACCTTAGTTTTGTTGTTGATTCTATATATTATGTTGATGAATAGTTGATTTCTAATTCTCCCAGTTATTTCATTGACGATTCAAGCTATGTCTTCGGTATTTTGCTCGCTTCTATCTCTAATGTCCAGACTAAGGCTAAGGACTCTGCTAAATCTATAATTCCCATCTTTGCTGCTACTCCCAAGAACTTCCGCATTGGAGGAGATGTTCTGGTACGATAGCGCTCCGTTCGGCCTAATTTCATAGCCTAAGAAGGATCTCTCCCGATTCCTGAAGTAGTCTCGTTATGTGATCATCCAGAGACAGCGTAAGATTCTGAGCCAGCGTCTGAAGGTTCCTCCCACCGTGAACCAGTTCAGCCATGTGTTGGACAAGAACCAGGCTGCTGAGGTGTTCCGTCTGATGAACAAGTACGCTCCTGAGACGGAGGCCGAGAAGAAGGCTCGTCTGGAGGCTGCTGCCAAGGCGAAGGCTGAGGGCAAGCCCGTGGAGGAGAAGCGTGCTCTGGTTGTGAAGTACGGTCTGGACAACGTGACGAAGCTGGTGGAGCGCAAGAAGGCCAAGCTGGTTCTGATTGCCAACGACGTGGATCCCCTGGAGCTGGTGATGTGGCTGCCCGCTCTGTGCCACAAGATGGGCGTTGCGTACGCGATCGTGAGCGGCAAGGGCCGTCTGGGCGCTCTGGTGCACCAGAAGACCGCTACTTGCGTGTGTCTGACGGGAGTGAACCCTGAGGACGAGGCGGCGCTGAACTCGCTGCAGGAGAGCTTCACCACCAAGTACGCCGAGAACAAGAAGTGGGGTGGCGGTATCATGGGACTGAAGACTCAGCGCAAGCTGAGCATTCGTGCCGCTGCCATCGCTGCTGAGAAGGCCAAGAGAGCTTCTCTCTAAGCTGATTGTGAGGCTACATGAAGAAAGGAAGGAAGGAAGGGTGGAATCGTCATTGGTGGAGTGTTTGTTCGAATACTGTGTGTGTGGATGGATGTTTGGTGAAATATCAAGATGGAATGAAACCATTGGCAAGGATTTCTTATACCAAGTGTGCATTGAACTACATTAAGACAATCGATAATGATTGCATAAGATAGAATCATCAATATCATTCATTCATTCTGTGAAGAATCATCTGTTCTTTCACTCCTAATCAAATCAAATCAAATCATTCCATTTCTTTCTATTTCATCAAATCATCACACACAACATTCATTTACTCTTCAACAAACAAGTCACTCCAACTGGACTAATGTATTCAACGAATATTGATATCTCCAAACTATAACTCATTCCTCCTCTCCAAAACTTACTATAACTGTGATTTCTTCTCTCATTCTCGATGATACCAATCAGTTTCTCACACCTCTTCTCAGTGTCTTCACTCTTCCCCATATTCACACACTCTTCTTCCAATTTCAGCTGAATCCGATCCCATCGACTCTTGAACAACGAACAATTCTTCATACACACAAAACACAACTCCACATTGTTCGTATCCACATTCCTCCAACAATAAACCTTGCAGCATTCATCGAAAGCCACACAGCATCGTAAAACAATCTCCGATATTTTCTCTTGAACAATCAGTAAATGATTCCTTGTCGTTAATATGTACGCATTGCCTAAACAATACACCGAAATACAGTCTTCCATCTTCTACACGAGTCAACAACTCACGTCCTTTGCTGTAAATTTCATCAAAAGGCTACAATGAATCAAATCCAATTCAAATTCTTACCATTACAATGCCTTCAATCGCTACATTGGGAGGTTTGGCTCGCGTTTTGTTGACTTGTTCACCGTCAAGATAATGTCGCATTGTTTGGAAATCGAAGAGAACCATTTTCAGAGGACGCGAGATCATTCCGATCGTTCCTATCATATACCACATCAATGTTGAATTCTGATTCCACAGTCTTCCAAACAAGGAATAACGCTTTTTCGATTTGATGTAGGGACTTTGCAGTGTGATTTCCCCATGGAGCGTGTGTGGAATCGCTAAAACGTTCACTTGTTGGAAGAATATGTAGAGCCAACTTGTGAAATCCATCATTGCATCGATTCCAGACAGAGATATATTCACGATCTGTGCATCGATGTACTCGCTCACATAGGAAAGCATGCGAACAAGTGACAATGTGCAATTGGATAAAGCGGTAATCACATTCTCTCCCAACGTTTTGATGTTTTGATAGAAGGAAGAAACGAATCGATAGAGATTGTCAGGTGTTTTGCTCTCCAAACCGATAAAGAGAAGACTGAACAGCAAGGACTTGCGATAGGTGGACAATAGCTGAGAAAGCACATAGCTGATTCGTCGAAGATATCGTTCATCGATACTTCTGATCTGTGGGAAAACACACTTCAAATCCTGAATAGTGAAATAGTCATAACTCGAGGACATAGACTGGGATCCCAAAGCCAGAGAGATTGACAGATTGACAGGTGAAATCTTTAAGGATTCGATGCGAGTATGTCTCGATTCTTCGTATAGCTGAACTCGCGATAATGGTTTTGAAATCAAAGCAGACAGCGGGGTGGGAGGATTGCGGCTCCGAATATCTTGTTCAGCGTGATGAATCATCCATTTCACATAGAAAGGAAGAGATCAGACGGTAGAGGGTAACTGCAGCTGTCTTCTACCGACTCTTTCGGGGTTATCGACGGTATTCCAACTCTGATAGAGCTGTAAACAAGTGACCAGCAAATTGCTTTCGATACAAACATGAACAGGGAGGAGATGAAGATTGATCGATCGATCGACGACAATAGCTTGCAGTTGCCGAACTCCCTCATCTATATTATACACAAAAAAGGAAATCTATACGACAACACATCATTATAGTACTTCATTGTGTTTGCTGATACTGACGTAATAATAATAATATCAAGACTAATTTAGAACAATATGGAGAATGTTTTGTAACATTTGCTTACGAATAGTTTTCGCTGTACAAGTAATTAGTAACAACTTGATTCATCTCTATATTTCACTCATTTGTATGACAATGTACAAGTAATATGACTCAATACTACTTTACTAAAATGATATTTTGGTTGTTTGTCATACTTACAAATGTCCAAATAATACAAGCCTAAAATGAATCAAATGCATAAAGTATTATGCATTCATAGCATAACATCAAATGGCATTATAGATCATAACAAGATATGTTAAAAAGTTCAAATTCTTTTTTACAAGAAAGTAGCATGCATTTTATATTTTATGCACTTTCCTTTTGCTCATTCTTTGTATATATGTACATACTTTCCACTATAAGGAAAAGTAAAGAAGCAAAAGAAGTATATGGCTCGACAGTACAAACACTGTATAAAGTAAATGATATTGTTTCCTACCCTGTAAAGCTGCCAAGATTTGGATGCTGTTCCAAAAATCGTAGTGCATTGCCATTCTTATGATTGTATAGAATATGACTATGACGATATTGAGTATCCTGTTCCTTTCAATCAATTAGTATCAGACGTTTCAACACACTACGAGAACTATGGAATTGCAAATAAATCATTACCATTTCTTCTAACTGGAGATATTCCCACCTATCATTTACACACTTCAGATGTATTGATGATGACAGGGGCATCAGATAATCATGGTTATGGTTCCTTTAATTGTCTGTATTCTATGGTTTTGGCAGATCCTTATGCCTCATATATGTATATTGATTTAGGTTTATCACCTGAATTGAAGGAGAAGTTGTTTGCTCATTTCGAAACAATTCATGAGATTCAGAAGAAAATGAAATCCACTGGGTTTATCGCATATCGCAAATTCAATTGGAGTTCTTTTCCCAAATGGATGAACCTGTTTGAGAATAAGGATCAGCGTGGTGGTTATACTTGGAAAGTTGTGTCCTACATGGATGCTTTGTTTTCGTGGAAAGCAATAACATTTTGGATTGATGGAGGAAGTCTTATCCGAGATGGAATCAGCAGAGAAGTGACAAATGCTCGTCTTGAAGGAATCTATACTCCTGTATCTGGTGGTGGTGCAGGAAAATGGACACATATTACTACGATCAAGTTTTTAGAGCAAAACCATTTTATTGACTCATTTGACCCAAAATGGAGAATGGGTTGTGGCGGTCATTTGATTACTGATTGGTCCAATAAAACTGTCATAAACAGAGTGATAATACCATATCAACAATGTGCTTATACACAGAGGTGCATATCTCCACAAGGATCGAATATGACAAATCATAGACAAGACCAAGCTGTTCTATCAGCATTGGTGAACAATATTGGCACTATCAAATCAATGGATGCAAAATACCAGGCATTACCAGCATTACGGCAAGAACGAGGAAACAATGAAAAGTTTTGTACAAAGATTCTAAACAACTATTTTTTAAGTATACAAAATACATATCAAATAAAAATCGAAAATAGATATTACAAAACCACCAATATTTCGTATACACCTATAAACTATAAATTTGTATCTCGTCCGGTGGATGAAGAATGGGTACCACAAAGCTAGAGGATTGGCATTGTTTGTTGGTATTTAAGAAAAAACACAAAAAAGGAAATAAGAAATAAGTAGCGTTTATTTTACAGAATATTATTGATTTTATTTCGTCACTTTATAAAATGAATTATCATACATAAGAACATATTGAAAGTACTATGCCTAAGATATAACTCCTGGAATAATATTTAATAGCCATTTTTACAATAGTGGTTTTGTTATAAAATCATAATAAGTATAATAATAAAAATACACATATAAATGTAAAGGAGGTTATTACTCTTATTGGAAAAATACAAAATAGACGTTTATAAGAACACATAAAAATTGAATTACTATCACAAGTGAAAATACTGAGAGTACTATATTTGTATTTGCAAAAATAAGAATGTACGCTGTATCCAAAATCCAAAAAATAATGTTTGAATATGATAAGTCATGGCAACAATAGTTTGAAATATGAAAGAATCTAAAATGGTTTTCATTCCTAACTACATTCGATCAAATGATCTTTGGATATAATGTTGAGTAAGTATTTTTGATATTCGAATTGCACTGGCAAATGGTCAAAAATAGCGTATTTCTGCCAGAAGAATCATTCCATGCAAAACGAATTATTAAATACGATATCAATCATAAAATAGGTATTTTCCCATTTTAGACTAGTTTCCATCAAGATTAAGGAACCTACAGTCACTTTTTGAAAATCATTTCGAAATATCATCCATATCATAAAAATAGATAAGTTTTTGTGTACGACTACCTCATTTCTTTATTTATGATTATATGCCAGTACTGTTGAAATACTATTTGAATAAGATAATTAATGGATTTGAGTTTAATATTGGTGAATAAATGTAATGATAATAATATTGCGTTAGAAAACACTTTACAACAGCAATTTACATTTACCTGTGGCTGCGCCTTATTTCTTTTTAAAAATAAAGTATAAATAAAAAAACACAACAACTGAATATATGCAACAATTCTATTACCTCAATTATTAATTATCAAAACTAGTTAATGCGATAATATACACTTTTGATATTAATATATGAGTTGTGAAAACAATATATAGAGTAATCCTGTAACAACTATTGAATATTCTAAAAGTCATTCTCTAATTGCAATCAGGCTGATCCTTTGCTGTTGTACTGTCATAATTTAAGTAAAGTAATATTCAAATGTACATTTGATCAGATGTATTATTTTCGAATTATGATTTTTGTGTTGTTAATTTGTATTTTGTATTATCGTATAATTCTATTATTTATAAATATGGAACCATTATGATGGTTGTACTGTTGTTTTCGAAAATAAAAAACCGTTATATTACACTATTAAAACCAGTTCATTTACATATTATGTAGATCATGTAATAAAGGTTTACTAGCTTACTATTCCCCATAGTAAATAATAAGAAATAGAAAATACTGTTTTCATTTTCTAATATATGGTTATTTGTTGCCTGTATTATGAGAATCAATTATACAAAAAAGCACACTACATCATTGTATATTTTGTTATTCTTATACAGCAATAATAACAAGTAATTATATTTGTAAACAAAAACAGGTAGCCATTTATAATAAATAGAAGTAATCAGTGGGTTTGAAACATGTGGAATTACGTGTGACTAAATATGGCACTTTTCCGGTAAAAGATGCTGCAAGGATAGAAAATGTACTCGCATATGTTCCCACAAATTCTTTGCATGATCCTAATGTCACTAAATCCAAAAATGTATTCGCAGTCGAATTAAAGCCTTTTCCAAAAGAAAACGTGCCAGAATGAATAGCTTTCTGGTTATAGGTAATAACTCGATGATTTTGCGTATTATTCATTATTACTTCTTTAGCATAACTCGAGTCTGAAGAAACGAATATTGGAGCACTTGGGTGTTCATTTACAACTGGGCAATTAATGAACGACAGTAAATCATTTTCATATATAAATGATCTTGTTTCTTTGAAATCTGATTTCTTATCACCCATTCTCATATGAAAACTTATACAATTCCCATCTTGTAGTATTTTCCTTCTTTTATGAACTCTTTCTATAAAATCATCTGTGAAAATGAAATGATTTCTCATGACATAAGATAGTGCATAATATCCATGGACAGATGGATGAGCTGATTCATAGGGTCTGTTTTCCAAAAAACCAAGTCGTATAAGAGCTTGGTATGTGTTAGTATTATATGGAAGCCACGCAAACAATGGGCAGTTAGTTTTAATTATGATATAAGGTTTAGTAAATATTGCAGGTATATCATATACTTTCATGTTTTTAACAGCATCCGAATTTCCAGTAAAACAGAGATTGAACTGTTCAAAGTAGTATGGCTTTCCTAAATTACTTGGTCTTTCATACAAGACTGGTTTATCATTTAGTCCAGTAATTGTAAATAATTGTCTTGTGTCATTGAATGGTACTATTATGCAAATTATTATAAATGAATACGTATAAATGTGGCATTTAGCAGGGCAGCTATAATATAGCTTGAAACAAGCCCAAAGATTTTATTAGCCAACCCTCCTACTCCGAATTGATATTCTACATACCTTTCTTGATAAACTTGATCATGTTTTGCATCATTATTATTATTATCTGCCTGGCTCTGAATAAACTTATGATTAATATTATTATTATTATCTCTTATATTTAATCGATGTGCCATTACTCTATAAGTGAGCATTATATATTCTTTGTTTTCATTTATCTGAAAGTAAGGTATTGAAAGAATGCTTACTTGATATTGACTCAAAGCAATTCCTTTCTGATTGGTTTGCAAACTATATATTTCTGATAATAGAAAAAGAAAATAGAGGTAATTCAGAATAAGAAAAAAGGCATTTATCATAATATATATAGAATTATTATATACTGGAAAAATAAAAATTGTATATAATTATTTGTTTTTTCGTGTATTCTGGCAACTACCTCAAAATGTCAATAATATAGTTATTATCTAGAATGAGTATATGCGATAAAAAAATATATATCCTTTTTCCTGCTTTTATTTATAGTCATCGGAGTATATCCCATACACAAGCAATATTATTTATGATTTATGATGTAAATATATAGTGCTTTATTATGTGTAATGAAATACGCACTATATTAGACTTACAATTTATATATTTGCGTTCTTTCTTTCAATTCATGTTTTCCATACTTGTGTTGATATATTATATTTCTTTTGTTTTACAGTTGGTAAGTAATTATTCTGGGTTAAAATATGTTCATACTTTTGAAAAGAACAAATTCATATTTATTATTATTATTATTATTTTCGTTTTCCAATGCCAATATTAGTATGATAATTGTTATGATTTTATTTTAACGCATTTTATTGTTTTCAAAATCACTAATATCAATAATACGATACAATTCAAAAACACACATTATAATTGTATTTTTCCTTATCCTATATACCAATATGACATATTATACAAATATTTATCTGCATCGAAATTGACTATTTTTACTATACGATACAAATCCCTTTATGCATCCATAATTTTTGAAACGATTCAACAAAGCTTGGTACTCTTCTTTCAATAAATATATATATGATTATAGACTTTATTTACCATTATTATTGTTTTGATACATAAATGATTTCTTCAATCTAATTGCTTCCGTCTCTATTATTTATGTACTGTGAATCTGGAAGATAGATGATATCTTCATTTTACTATCTATTAGCACCTTATATCCATTAAGCAACTATTTCAAGCTATTATTCTATAATACATTGCTTTTTTGTATACACAGAAAATAAGGTTGACCTGACACAGTCTCATCCATATTGTTACTTAATAAGAAAAATCGGTATTGATCTCAGACTATGATAAGAAAGTGCTAAATTATGATAAGAACTGGCCTGTAATAGATGAATTTACAATAAATGATTGATATCGGTTTTTCGTTATTATGTTATTATTGGAATGATAAACTATTGTTGCCAATTAGCAATTTGAATACTATGTATGCTTGAATATAATTATCTTTATGATTTATATGATCGAATGTCGTAAGGAATAAGGATAATTTTCTCTTCTCTTTTTTTCAAACTATTCTTGACACAATACCTTATATTACTATCAAACAAGACTGTATTACTTTGTGATACATTTTAGAGCCATTGTTTAGCAATGCCTCTATTTCACTATATTAGCCATTATTATCAAAACACCAATTTGCCTTTTCCGATTCAACAATAAAGAGTTATTATTAGTTCATTTGAATTCTCTATTATATAAGGACAGTACAAATAATCTCTCTGTATAATAGCCGTGTACGATATCCATATATCATATTGAAATATATAACATAATAGTCAGGTTTTGAATAAACAAATTACCCAAACAATTCTTTATTCAGAGAATGCCTCACAAATGGATTATTAACTATAGGGGTTGGATACTTTTGTTTACATGCCCCTTTGAAATGAATCATGACCATATCTGAAGTGTGATTTATGTACAAGCTCTTTCCTAGACTAATATCATGAACTTGACTGTATTTAACTGTTCGTGTTCGCACTATGGACTTTTGTCTTGCATTTATTGTAACGTTTTGAGATCGATAGCCACACACCTTTTCTATTTGCATTGTAGTATTCCAATTCATTGGATTATAATCACAAGCATAAAAGTTGTTGCGTACCTAATCATTAGTCTGTTTACTATCATATACACTATATGCATCCATATCCGGATATACGAAATCATAGAATCGAACAACATCTACTATTCTCCATTTTGGATTTAATGGTAAAAAGAATTCATCAACATCGCATTGAATCATAAATTGTGTTGCATATCGAAAACGACGATTACAGCTATTCATTACAACTTGTTGTTCATAGAATCCTTTTGGGCTCGGATATACAAAATCAACAATATCAACTATTCCATGATCGCTATATTTCCTTAATACTTTGGACCAATAGTCCAGATTTCCATTGATATTAAATACAAAATGTTGTATTCCATGAAAGAAGTAATGGTTGATAAATGCTATGACTTGCTTCTCAGGCGCTTTCTTAATAAATATACACATAGAAATATAATAGCGTTGAGTTTGGAAATATGGAAGAAAGTCAAGATTCAACGAATAGTAGTATTTGCCTTCAATTGCTTGAATCTCATAATGATAATCATTTGCTGTAGAACATTGGTTAGTGAAATTAAATACAGCAATAATTATATGCTTGTGTGGATCTGGAGGATAGTCACTTTGTACGGTCATTCCATGATGAATACAAATCCAAGTATCTTTTATACTCGCTTTTACTATCTCTTTATCTACCACATCATACATGTACTTCAAATTGAAAATAACTTCAACCATAAGATTAGATCCTTCACAATATGTGAATCCATCCATCAAAAGAGGAGCCTTATGTGATTTGTAATTGGGATCGGCTGTATAGAATTCAGAGCGATTTCTTTTGGTATGAGAAGTTGAAAAGTTAATACTCCGATTAGCAGCTTCTCTTAATTGTGGTTCAGTATATGGAATAGAAACATCGAATGAGTTTCGTAAATAATCGATATGATGAATATTATTTATGCTATTTGTTTTTGTTATTGGCCTTTGAGCAGTAGAATCAAAATCATAATAGGGAGGTATTGGCTGGATCTGAAATGGATCTGATGATTTACTAAATAATTCATTTATTGAGTGCTCACTATGACCATCACGTATGCTAGTTAATTCTTGAGACATGTAATGGCTAATAGTTTTATGCGACAAAACTATGCATGTAATGCGATATATAGGAATACTACTCTGAGAATTAGTCGATCTCACCTTAATAGAATGAGGAATCGCAACGGTCAAACCTCCATATTAAGCATATTATAATTTTACGTATAAAGAAAAATGAATCGATTGTATTATAATAGATCACCCATCCAAGCAAATATACAGCAATATAAGAATTACATAATCACATTTTAAATACAATTACTTCCCGATTTATTATCATGAGACGAAATTAATGTACGAATAAATATTAAATATAGTTTTTAGATTAGAATAACATAGCACAATACAATGAATATTGTTTGAAAATTGATCGAAGGTAATATATATTATAAGATCGATATTAGTAAGCAAGAAATTTACTTATATTTACAATAGAAAAGAAACGACAAAACTTATTTCATTCAATGTCTAGTAATATATATTGTATTATTATTATAGGTGGGTGCGTTATAAAAGATCCACTACATTTTTATATATAGAATTATTAGGTAAGTAATTGTCTAATCCGATGTTTCATATTTAAATTACTTTGATAAAAATGGTTTATACTAAATTGCTTATTTACTTGTTCTGAAAAACAATAATTGTAAAATTATGCTTATGAAAAGAAATGGCGAACACACAGAACCATGTGTGAGTTTAGTGTTACTATTTCAAATAATGCTTGTAAGTGATTAATGCAAATAGAATAGGTACTCACCAATAGGAATAACAGTTGAGAACCTTATCAGAATCCTTATAAGTATCTCAATTAATATATTACTATCATATTCTTCAATTTGTATGGTACTTTTATCAATTTGTCTTTCTTGTATGTATTCAATATTATGATTTGTGAATATTTATAATTGTGATATTACAGCGACCTTATATTTTACACAAGAGATACCTTATCCAATTCAAATAGACATTTGTGTCTAGTTTCACCTCATTTATTATACAGATTGTAGAAAGTACCTTTCAGATTTACTTTTTATTGATTGGGTTTAATATCTGCACCTCAGCATTTTGTTCCATATGGTTAATAACTATTGTAATAATTGGTTAAAAAGAAAAAGTATTGAATACAAATATGATTTGATAACAAAAGACATATGATGAATTTATTATTCATAACATAAACCTTTATTAGCAATACATAACATCAATTTCTTGATTGGATATAATGCAGTTTATTGGTAATTTCGAAGGCTTTTATATTTATCGGAATAATGGATAAGTACACTCATTGTTAAAGATTGCTACATGTAATATGCTTGTAATATATACTATATTCTATTGCGGGTAGTGTTATCATCTTGTTTTATATAGAGATAACATAGAGCCTTCCATATGTATATCACGAAAATAGGTAAAATGTCTTATTTTACATACACACGATAGGTATTTTTTATATTTTGCTGTATTTGATTAACAAATGAACATAGCTATAATATTTTGCTTTTATACTATTAGTTGTCCGCTACTCATAATAATTTCTATTTGTTCTTTTAACGATCCGGTAAGCAATATTATTATCGATAGGATATACATTCATATTTATTTTGTTAATTGGTAAAATTGGATCAGGTATGCAACCTTTATTTTCTATTTAGTATAATATAACATATAACCTTACTTAGTAGATATACCCTGAATCAATTGTCAAGTATTACACATATGTGTGATTATTTGTATATTTGAGATTCCCGTTTTATTTTGGTTTGCCAGAAATGTATCGATATTTTGCTTGTTGCTTTGAACATTTGATTTATGTACTACAACATATGCACATATCGCTGACAATCAATAAAATAATATTCATATAATGACAACTTGGTAACAAACGAAATAATATTAATATCTTGCTATCCCATTTTGTATTTTTCCTTAATTACAATGGAATATTCATCTTTAATATTATGCAAGATACGTTTGTCATAGTTGCTTTCATATGCCTTTTTTTTGAAATACATACAGAAAGCAACGAGGAAAACACTTTAGGATAATCAAATTATATCAGCACTAAATAATTACTTACGAGAAACATTGTTATATAATTATTGGAAAGATTATTAGATTTATACTTTTTTGAAATTGTTTTATTATTAAGTCGTTGTTATTTCCTACGTGATGATATTATTATCTATATTGTTTTTTTACTAGCTTTTTTAATATTAGGTATTTGTATTACACGATAATAACGTGTTCCCAAATATCTTATATCTTCGTTACCTCCACATATTTTGATGATTCAATCAAAAGAACTTTTGAACTGGAAAGAAGACGTTCTGCATCATTCGGTACTAACAACACTGCTTATTCAGTTCAAAACACCAACAGCCAAAATAGTGTAATTACAAGTATTAGTGATGTTGCTTCTGAAAGGAATATTGCCAGTTACTCATTTGATGTTAACACTACAGACAATTATAATATTCGTAGAAAAAAGCTATTTGTGGACTATGATTTTGCTAAGAGGCTGCGCCAGGCTCAAAATAACACTGACATTCCATTGGTTAATGACATTGTAGTATCAAAGAGAAACAATTCATGGGAAATCATTGTTATTGTAAACAACGGAAATGCAAAGGATATCAAATATAAAGGGTTGAGAAGTGTTAATGTTTTATTATTCGTTGGACGTACGAAATATTATAATTGTTTTATAGAGGTCAAAGAAATCCATTTAAGAGTTCTTAAATATCAAGTGCCACAATTACCAATATCTGGAACCATATCATTATATGATAATTCAGTAAATGTAAGCTATCAAAATCTACCCTACAAAGCTCTTATTTACCAACCAAAGAGAAAGCTTGCTATTTGTGCCTATATTTCAAATTACAATACAATTAATGAGATCAAATCATTCTTAGCATACTATATACTACAAAAAGTCGATAATGTCATTTTGTATTGTGCTATAAATTGTGATATTTTCAAAACTGCATTAAAAAAAGAGATTAAAAGTGGATATATTATTCTTTATGAATATCCTTGGCCATTAACAATGACATATGGATCATATCAGCGTTCTATTCAAGGTAGCCAAATAAATAGTTGTTATTACAGGCATCGTAACTATTTCGAATACATCATTTCGCAGGATGTGGATGAATACTTTTATAGTGAGCAATATCCCTATGATTTGTATACAGCCATTCGTATGGTTTATGAACTAAACCCAAGTAAAAGATCTTTAGCTGTAATGATTATTTCCGTTTATTATGTAGACACAATCCTATTTGTATCTGGGAAATGCCACTAGGGAATACTCACTGGGAAATGGTACACTGTTTGATGATTATATTATACGCATGGATAACAAATATTCAGGAAGGCGAAAACAAGTTATTGACACAAGAGCTGAAGGCTATTTTTATGTGCATGATTGTCATAACTGCGGATTTGGAAGTAGTGTCCCAATTCATTTATTGCGAATAGCACATTTCAAAAAGAATATTAGATACAACCAACCCACAGAAATAACTCACACTTTGACAAAATATACTGAAGACATGAAAAGAATTGTGGCCATGTTACATTCATAGCTTGAAGGTAAGACTTGGGATTTCAGGAATTGCTATGTCATTCGTTTTCACCAATCATCCGCATAATGCAGTAATTTTATATCATATTCTCATATAAAAAACTATATATTTTGTTGCAATACAACAATAAACCACAATAATAATCATGAATTACGAAATAGAATTGATCCATTAACATTTAAAAGTGAATCGAAATATCCTCATATGTTTCAATTATTATGAATAGAATAATTCAGGGCAGTGTGAGGAGTACGCCATAAAACACTAAATTATTAATTTATTGAATTACCTTTATAAAGTATTAGTATTTTGTAAATTTCCTGTTTTAAATGCTTATGTTTTTTACAGCAATTGATAGTTGCCTAATAATCTGGTAGTTTATGGCAATAGTATGCATGATTATTATCATTCCATTTTTTCTTTAAATATATGGTTATTTTCCCCTATTATTGAAACTATATAATAATACGTCTATTCAGTATAATAAGGCATTCTAAACAATAAAAAGCATGTTAACAAAAATCGTTCTAGCAAATATTAATTGAATAATAACCATATTCTTTCAAGTAATTATGTGATGAGTAGTATAGGATAATCATTTTTTTTGAGTTATTTAATGTAATAACTGCAATTTACGGAATAAAAATGCCACATACTAGCACACCTAGTACAAATTGCAAAAAACATAATTAGCGAATCACCATTATTGAAATTATTAGGAAAGGACAGAAATAACGTAATACTATCTGTATATTCAATAAGAAGAGTATATGTTGTATTATACACATTACTGTGGAATATAAAGAAATATGTAATACTGCCTTATGATACTCTTTTATTGAATTTGAACTCTAATAAAGAATGAATGCAATCTCTATTATACTTTTATGTCGG
>NW_013171860.1:928003-948003 GCF_000151665.1 Blastocystis hominis
TTGTAAATGCAAATATTTTTTGATAATTACCAAAAAATAAAAAAAAAAAAAAAAAAAAAAAAAAAGGTGATGTAATAGATAGCTTTTCCCAAGTTAACACAAACCAATGTTTTATAAAATGAAAATTTCCATATAAATACCTAAAAACATTATTTGGAATAAAAAAATTGAAGACTTTTCTTTTTTTCCGGACAAACTCCTTTATACATATTAGTCGATTTATTGCACTGTGAAAATTAATATTCTAAACCTTTCTCATGGAAATATGATACATTTTGTTTCTAATTTTTGGTTACCATGGAATAGTCTCAGTGGTTAAATCCTTTGTTTTGTCATACTATCTGAATCAACTGTCTCTATTACAAATATAGCGTCCAAGTGCATTTTAGTTATACTTCAAAGTTCAACAATTCTTTCAAAGTAATAGTAACAAATGAATATCGTATGAATAAAACTAATGAAAAGGCATATCAACTATCTACTGTAAAAACAAGTATTCCCACACATGGAAATGATCTACTGACCCCTATTCAACTAAAGGACTTCGGTAAATATCCTAAGAATCGTAAAAAGAGTCTACTTTTCATTATTCATAGAGTATGATTATGATGATATGGATTATCCGGTACCTTTCAATAAACTGGTTTCGGAAATCTCCAATCGATATGTTAATTATGGAGTAAAGATAGAATCAGTTCCATTCGTTCTAACAGGTGATATACCCAAGTTTGAGAAACAAACATCAGAAGTGCTAATGATGACTGGAGCATCTGACAACCATGCTTTGGGATCGTTCAATTGTCTCTTCTCTATGGTAGTAGCAGATCCGTATGCTTCTTATATGTATATCGATTTGGGATTATCTACAAGATTCAAAAACATTTTGTTTACTCATTTCAATACAATTCATCAAATCCAAAAGAAAATGAACTCGACTGGATTCATTGCATATCGTAAATTCAAGTTCAACTCATTTCCAGCATGGATAAAGCTTGCAGGAAACAAACAACAACGAGGCGGATATGCATGGAAGGTAATTCCATTAGGAGATGCCTATTTCGCTTGGAAAGGCATTGTTCTTTGGCTAGATGGAGGAAGCTTGATTCGCGAGAAAATAAGTCGTGAATAGACAAATGTTCGAGTAGATGGAATTTACAGCCCATTTTCTTCAGGTAATCAGCAGAAATGGACTTATAATGCTACATCAGATTTCTTAGTACGAAATCATTTGATCGATCGTTTTAACCCCAGGGATCCAAATGCATCTGGAGGTCATCTGATCATCGATTGGTCTAACAAAACTGTATTGAATAAGGTAATGATTCCCTATTATCAGTGTGCTTTTACCCCAAAAATGTATGTCACCTCGCGGATCAAGTATGAAGAATCATAGACAAGATCAAGGAGTATTGTCAGTTTTTTTTTAACAATTTGAAAACAGAACGGTCTATGAAGGCAGAATTTTGGGCAATACCAGGATTGCGATTAGAGAGTGGAAACGATTTTGAAAAGTGTAATTTACTGTTGGGTAATGAACTGAAAACCTTACAGAATATTTTCCAGATAAATGTGAAAAGCGATTTTATTTCCAAAGAGAAAGTGAGATACTTTAGAATGAAAGCAAAATACTCATCAAGGCATTCTGATGATGAGTGGAATCCTGAAGAGAAGCATGTAGATCATATTATTTGCGTGTTAAAGGGAAAATATAAACGGGAATAATATTTTTAGTTGGAGTGTAAGGTAAAGTAAAGCTATTTACTCTATGCTTTGTAATAGTGCAATATATAGTGATTCCTGTCTAATTGGTAGCAATGCTTTTATTTACGATATATATATATATAAATGTAATAACGCCTGCTTTATATAGCGCTATTCATTTCCTTTTTCTCTTTTGAAAGGAAAAATTGATCGCTCATTATTATTATTACTCTTATTGAAATGGATAGAAGATGATAATCAATAGTCTCTGCTCTGATTTGAGTAACTTGTGGCGGAAACATACATATGATTTTGTGTTAAGTGTAATGAACAATGCTACAAGACAATTATCAGTTTAATATTCATTCTGCATTGCCTTGTACTATGTATGTTCGATAATAAGACAGATACAATAAATGATACATATTATTTCTAGAACCAAGTTAGCACATAATATATTGCATAAAGTTGCTGATTACAAAATCCTTTTTTAGATATATATCATCTTTTATACATTCCATTATTAACAGAATAATTATAGAAAACCATTACATGCTCATTTACGAAATTAGCTGTTGAATCACAACAAGTAAATACGACGAAATGCCTGACTAAGTAATATGCATAGTATTATTCGCATTCATCTTCCTTCTAAAAATATGATTGTAATTATATATATATTAAAATAGGATCAAGCACACTAGTATCTGTTATGTAATCAATACACGTCAAATAATGAAAAACAGGATATCGAACTCCTTATAATGGTAATCGATAGTCTTTTTCAATATTTTAGCGGTTAACAGAATTGTGGAGTTGACATATAAAATGATCGTTACTAAATAGTGTGTTTATTTTGTGAATAATTGGAACAGCCATTGTATCAAAAAGAATTATTGTGGTTCGTTAGTATTATTCTTCACTAACCAACGACATTGATTTATTAGAAGCTATCTATGTTCTACTACGTGTAAAATGGCAAACATAGTGCATCTAAATAATAATCCTATCAACGAAATCAAAACAAAGATCACAGAAATACAGCATGACTGTAGAAACGGACAGCTGTAGTTGAACATACCAACTGTGGTTCATTCTATCTAAAATACAGTGATTTCCAAACTTTTCCAGTATTGCACATATTGTTAGTATTTGCCGGTACTTATAGTATTTGATGATTCGTATTCATTATTAAATTTAAAAACGTATATTTTATAACTTGACAGAAGCGAAAATGACTTCCTACTAACCATAAGTACCACAAAGTATAAGCAAATTAAAATTCAGCCAGCATCGATATATTACGATTCTGTAATAACTTGAAAACGTCTTTAATGATTCCTGATGATCAGATATTCTGACAAAAATATGGGCACTCTGTGAACTAACTAATTGCATAGTTTTATGACACAGATAGAATTATAAATTCTTAACAACCTCTATTATCATATCAACTATTATACGAAGGAATACAAATTTAGTGTATGACCTTGAAATGTGTGTTTATGCCCAATATAGAGTCCTTAATAGTTTCTTCCTTGTCTATCTATCGATGTAAATATGACGCACAATTCAGAACAAATATTCTCTCGGGTTATTGTTATCATTCACTAATGCCATACAATTCACATCGTTAATAGATAGTAAAATGTATTAAGTCTATTCTCTTCAGTTACTCACTTCTATTTCCAATCACGATACTATAAGCAAACAAATAATAAAGAAGTCATTTGTAAAAAAAGGATATGTGAAAAATATATTTTAGCAACCTGTAACATTATCATTTTCACTAATTTGAACTGGACTATTTTAAAAAACTCGATAGTATTATATTTGATATTAGTTAATGCAATTATTGATATTACTAATCTTGTTATACATTTGACAAATAACACGTTATATTCATTTTTACTTGTGTGTGGTTCTTGAATATGGCAATGAAGTTTCCTTCAACAGTCCTCTTGTATATTACTTTTGCATTCATTTTCCTTATTACTATCAATTTTAGAATATATATGTAGGGTAATAATCGGGAATAACAATTTAGAAATGCCCAAGTCTCTATACTATCGAATTTGCTATTTTGTCCTATGTGTTGTATCTTAGAAACAAGTAATATGTTATTATACTTAGCCTTATATAGAAAACAGCGTTATTTTGCATAAGCCAGTGTCTTTTTTCTACAAAGAGAATATGAGTGACAAGAGAATTGACATAGTTGATTTAGAAAACCCATTCAAAAGAGTTCGATCCACTTCCACGAATACAAGTGATATTAGGAATTCTGCTGGGAATATTGGTGAAGCTACTGCTATAGAAAGAAATAGTCCATTAAATCCAGGTTTAAGTGAACAGCTATATTCTGCAAAAGAATATAACAATAATAATATTAATTATAAGTTCAATCTACTCGATATTCAAAAGATTTGGAATTGTCTAAAAAGCCATTATGTGGTTTCCACAACTACCAAAGAAGGATTATCATCATCGCATGGTCTGTATCCAGATTTGAGCGTACGTTTTTTTTCGACCTCAAATAGTGTATTGAATTTCGTTTCAAGACTTTTGTTTCATTCCCAGAATGAACTTTTATACTCAGAGTCTTCCTTTGATACTAAAGGGTTGTTTTCAGGTTCCTTTCCTTCAAATCAGCAAACAATCGATACTAATTCCAGATTCTTTCCTTTATCAACAGAAGCTGTTCCATCTTCACTTCCCAGTAATAATGATCGTACTACGTTTCTCATGAGTCTTTACCAGTCGCCTCTAACTTTTTCAACTGGCAAGTCAGAATGCTTTTTTGAAATGAATGGTACTTCCATTAAACTCTACAAGAGTGATTATTCCACTTATTCGTTCTCTTCAGACGATGAGTGTGATCAACGAAATCGAAGAATCGATGCAGTATTACTCGAAGAAGAGAAAGAAGAGCATAATTCGACCGATTACAAATTAATGCTCATGCAAAACAAAGAATTGGATGGCCTTTTCCCGGAAGATCACATTTCGGTTTACTACTCTGTTTTACATTTTCGTGCAATTCACAAAACAGAAGGTGAACTTGTATCAAACCTAACATTACAATGGAGTCAAGAAGAATGCTTCCGTCCAATTCTAGAAAAATATGACTTAGTTCATTTGATGCTCGAGTTTAAGGAAAATGATTGGATACAAGATGTTCGTGCAGCAATCAGTAACCATACCGCCACTTCAACTCTGATTGAACAATATCATGAATTTCAAAATGCTCTCATAACGAGGAAGTTACAATTGCGCTCTGAGTTCTATAATGTGAGTCATTACTCGGATAGTTCAATCCATTGTGATGGATGTGATATTCCAAGAAACCAAAAGAAGGTCAAAGCAATATTGAACTATCAGAACGGCTTGCTCATCCGTAAATTTGTGGGGAATGAGGAAGTCGAATATACAGATACGCGTAATCATTGATGGGTTTCTCTCTGAGATATAGCATGGTTTCCTTCCAATGATCATAAATTCGATGTAACTGCCATTGTCACCGCTTTTGGATACAATCGTTTGTTTGCACTACGTCAATTCATGTATCGTTATCAAGGGTAAATATGATTGATTTTCATGTTCATTGTAGACCGATTGTTCTTGTGATTTATGCCACATCGACCCAGGAAGTCCACCTTGTGCGGTACATTTCAACTCACTTCATTCCCAAACGTGTTACAATTCTTTTTTATCTAGTCAGTCGTTATCTCCAATCCAGTACTGTGTTTCCTATTAATCGCTTACGAAATCTTGCTATACGAAACATTCGAACCACTCATTTCTTGATTCTTGATATGGATCTTCGATTATCTTGTATTTGTCATCTTCTTTTACTATTATCAATAGTAAATACTTATAAGGAAGTTATGAGTCTTCCACAATTCCTTTATCATAGCAATCGCTCTGCTGTTATTCTCCCCGTGTTTTTCTATAAAAGCAAACAAATACTGGCTCATTGTTCTTCAACCGAAAGTTGTTCTTACTTGTATGCAATGTTCAATCGTGTGTGAATAGATCGAATTGGATTCAACCAGAAAACAAATTGGAACTGATTGAGTGTATCAATCGGAAGATTTGCATATCTAATAAGAACAACATTCGAACTCATGTTGATATTGAAAAAGCTCTCTAGCATAGATGTATGTAATGCCAGAATGGTTTACAACGTCAAAAGAATCGCATGTATCTCGAGTTCGCTGTTTTATCACCAATTTCATGGAGCCGTAAATATGAGTTGTTTCTGTGATTTTCTCTAGATATTTGATGGTGAAATACTCTCCCACACTTCCTCTATTTGAGGAAAGATTTGTAAATTATGGATATAACAAAGTGCAATATTTTGAGCATCTTCGCCAAGCTGGTTTTCAGTTTTACATATTGAATCATGCTTTCGCAATGGACTTTCCACATCCTGAGTAAATCATATTTGTGATCAATAATTGTAGTTCTGGGTTTCGCAGAAAGTATTTAGGGAAGATGCATGTTACTAACGATATGAAGGAGGTCTACAATGACCTACAAATGAGATTGAATGAGCAATATCGATCAGTGACAAATTTCCCCGTGTGTTTTAAAAGACAAGAAGCTTATTATGAAGAGCTTATTTAGTGCGTGTATATGTGTGAACTTATCTTGTTGAATATGAAATAATAAACCAATGATAAAATGAATCACTCATAAAAGGAATATACCCGATTGTACTTGATTAGACATTTTTTTGTGGGTGTGATTTCCAAAAGAAATTGAGATTGATACTCGTGACATAACTATGGAATGTGAAAAAAAACGAAACAAATTCAAGCTTAAAATACCCAAAATGAAATTCTCTGTGAGAGAAAACAGAATGATGTACAGTGATACTAAATTGGAATTCCAAAACAAATACACTTATCTACTTATTTAAATAAGCACCGATTAACGATAAATAGTTGTATACATTGATCTTAACTGTATTCTAAATATCTAGATAATTGTTTGATATAAGAAATAACGCAAAACACAATGATCAGCCTCATTAGTGTTAATGCTGTACTATTATTGCTCGTCGGAATATTACTGTGCATATAATGCTTTTTAGGATTGATTATACCTTATTTCGAAAGAAAACCAAATAAACATACTTTTTCGATTATTCCATATTATTGCAAAAGATAAATGTGAAAATTGTGTCCAAAGTAACAAGGATTGAAAATAATAATTGCATACCAACCCTCTAGCGTCTTTGTTGCTTCTCCTAGATTTTTTATAAAAAAATATATATAACCTATTATTTTCGTTATTTAGGCCTTTATTCTTTCAATACTTCTAGATTAATCAATTAAACATATTTATATTATAAATTATATGGTTAAAAAACAAACTATTTTCGTTTTCACACAACGAGCAATCTAAATATACTTTCAAAAAATATGGAGATCATTGTTTATACTACTCTAGAGTTAATATTTCCAGTACTATTGATTTTACAAATATATTATCTTTACAATTTGCATTTTCAATTTACAGGAAAGTTACTAATATTAGTAGTGTTATAATAAATATTAAATCGGTAGAATGAATATCAACAAATAATAATGAATAGACAGAATAATATTGTATTTCTATAGCAGCGCTGTACTGTTTTTACTAACATGATATATTGTACTATGTAATAATAATTTTATTTATAAAACTATAATAGAATAGCATTCTATTGATTGAGTACACATTTTTATCATAATAGTTGTAGAGAATTGAGCTTTATTGTTAAGTTTGTTTTTTATTTTTCGGCACACTTTCCCATTTATGATATTGCATAGGTGTATAAGTTTCTTTTGACTTTATATATATAATATTTCCTTTCATTTTATGTTGTATGTTACTTGTGTGTTATTCTGTCATCTATTATAATATCAACTCTATTTGAAAAAAACATCATACATAATAAAAGTACTATATGTCTCATTATCACAAATCTGCTGTTTTGGTTCTATAATAATCGGCCTTTGTCCAGTCAAAGCACACATCGCTAAACTATATGTACTTCGTGTTGTCATAACACAGCGTTTTCCATGTCCTAAAATGTATAACTCAGCAACAGCACTGAATGTAGCATACGAGACTAAACTGTTCTGCATCATTTGTGTATCTGCTGGAATTGTCTGGTTCTTGGAATAGATCAACGAGTATTGTGTTAAGTTCCTTGCCAACCTCATTTTCATTTTCACAGAATCGGATGCCACATAGAGTTTTTTAGGTTTTGGTAATTGTTTGATGCATCGGAGAATCAATGGGAATGATTTCAGTGGCAAGAACTCAATGAATACAGGAACATCAGCCAAGTCCCCTCCAAATCTTAGGTGAACAGCGTTGTACTCCTCTTTGTCATAGTTAGGATATAAATAATGCATATATTCTATCAAACTTGCGTATGGGATCATTATATTCCTCAGAAACTCACCATACAATTTGTACGAAAGAGCATCAATTGTTGAGTTGTAATGATGACTTCTGAATCCCAATTTTGTGAGCGTTTTGTTGTAGTATGAAGTCATAGCAATGATGTTAATTGTAAGCAAGTTACCACTGACTGCCGTAATTTGAGTAGGAAATATGGAAGAAATAGTGTTGTTCAATATGGCACTCGTAAAGTTACCACGATCAGCTATCGATTGTTTGGAATGAAATGATAAATAGTAGAAAGAAGCGTAATACGCTAGTTGATGAGCATCTACAATTATTATAATATCATGCAATAATCTCGAACCATCATCACAAATATAAATGATTTGATTTGGAAATGATTGTTTGATATTCCACACTTGGTGCCAACCTGCTGATAATGGAACTAGTCATTTATGTATTATAAAGAATGAACTTACTAACGATTGGTATCCGATAGTGATATGATAGGACATACAATCCGCTGAAGAGCTGAAGCCTGTTTCCGACTCCTTTTAAGTTTGGCAAATAGAAGATTCTTGTACCATTTCGCAAACTAGGTTAAGAGAAACTCTCAATCAAACTACAGATTAAAAACATGGGTAGACTGGATTTCATTCTTTGATGGTAGATTCGTTCGATTATTGACGACCTTATAACTACACAAATCATCGAATCGCTTAAATATTAACCCAAGCTTAAGAACAGGGTCAATTTCTGGCAAAATGGTTGATATTTCGTATTTCTTTTGGTAGAATTTAATACTTCTCCTTGTTAGAAGTTTATATGCATTCTGTGAAAGGGAAGTACTTGTGTCATTTTGAATCGAACTATCGATCAATTGCCCAAATTCAATTAGTACTCTTCCATGTTTAGTCTCACATGAGGAAATGTAAACACAGAATTGTCTCTTCGGCCTCTACACGTAGTAGTTTAGTGATAATCAATTTACAATAAATGATGATACCGATGGTTAAATGATGAATCAAATAGCAGATTACTACATAAGAAAAACACACAATTCCTACATTGCCAAGAAGTATAACAGTAACGGTATATAATGTATCCTGTATAACATTAAAACTCAAGAAAGACAATATAGATGTAAATAAATGGAACAGACAAGGAAATAATGTTTATATCTCAGATTTAACTTTTTCTCACTTTACATTTAACCACATGTATATTTACAGTATTTTGTATATTATTAATCGTAATAATCAGAAGGTGATAAAACCCTTTTCACTGTGTTCCTATTGATATCATCATTTGTTGAAGTATCAAACATTTGTATAGAACAAACAACACTATCTCATCTATCATTAGCGTTTTGATATTATGATATCGTATGTTGGCCTAAAGAGACGTGCTAGTTTTTGCATTTGAAGAGTTTTGTCATATTTTGACTTCTTTTGTGACATATACTCTTTTGACATCTTTGTGCGCTTATGTGGAATATCTATACAAAACTCGTTCAGCATGACATAATAGTGGAATTCTAAGCATCAATTCAATCAAATACATGGATTCAAAAAAGTCATTCGATTCATCAACTCTTGCTTGTTAAAACCATAGTTAATAAAATATGGATGAAAAATAGGATTATCCTTAGACCGACGAATAATAGAGTAAGGTTCCATCACGTGATCTGCTTTGTATGGTAAAAGTTTATTTTGCTTTTCTTTGAGCATGAAATCAACATCAACAATATCCTATATTATTAATCCTTCTAATATGGCGATACATGAAAAATAGTTGAATGCTGAACTACAGTTTTGTTGTAAGCAGCAATCAGCATTGATTTGTTTCGAGGAACTTGATCCCATCTACACTTCACAGTCATGTGTATTCTAGCTACATATATGTACATTGTCCTTCCTGAAAGCAAGAATCATGATCGATTTTCTTTTTATCCATGAGGAACAACTTTAGCAATAATACTGCCTTTGGATCACGTAGAGTCTCGTTATGTAGCATCAAAGAATCATACAATGTCTCAGAAGAGAAAACGTCGATGTCACTAACAAAGTAGTGTGTGGTTTCGATTGACTCAATGGCCAAATCTCTCAGCAGATTGATAGGAAAGATCGTCTCGTCTGAATATGATGGTCCTGTTGTATCATAGAATATGCTTCTACCTTGAATCGATGGTTGGTCTTTGATAATATATAATAAGAAAGTAATTTGACGATAGTGCTCATAAGCTTGAATCAGATCGATCACTGAATGCAACTCCGATTCCATTATCATAATACTCATCATGATTCTATGTTTCCATCGTTTCATTAAATAGGGAAGTCTATCTTGTCTATTCAGAGACAGAATTGTGATTAGAGTGATGTCGTCAAAGGAATTTGGATTGTCTAGTGTTAATATATGAGCCAATAATATCTACAAGGCATTCTCTGGAACGAAGAACACATTCTCTTTCTTGTATCATACAGCATTACATAAAACTCTTGGCAATGAGAAAATGTTGTACGATCATGGCAGGCAAAAAACAAATCACTCTTGTATTTGTAAAAAAACGAATGTAGATCTTCTGAAGTCTGACAAGTTGCATGATGACATGGTTTGAGTTCATAAGGAACCAAACGATGGAAGCACTCTTTTTCATTGCTTAATGGCTCTAGTTCTGGAATATTCTTCAATTTCTGGACATAAACATCATGCATTCCATAGTCATTATCTAATTTTGCGAAGTAAGTATAATTTACTAAAGGAGAACAAGGCAACCGTGTCCGAATTGAGGGTAATTGAAAAATAAATTGATTATCCATGGCAAAAGAGCATAGTATCAACCACAGTTCACAAGAAAATAAAGTCAATAACACGAAGAAGGCTATTCCAGAATAATAAGGAATCATAAAGAAAAAACTAAAAAAAAGTATATAGTTTTATTGCATTTTTGTTCATATTGAACAATTATTCTTTACTGTCATAAGTCTCTAAATGACTAAAAAGAAACTTATTTAATATGCGTATTCAAATACTATACGCGTACTCTATTCTTCAAAAAACAACAAATACAAAGTAAAACACATATTCACCCATTCGATTGTATTGCGACTGTATTGAATATCATGGATGGTCACTGATAATGCACCAATGATATTCATTATTATTTACAAATAAATTGTGTGTATTCAACAAAAAGTCATTTAAGTAATAGATATTCATCATGTTGCAGCAAACACTTTAGTTTTGAATATTTATACCCAAATCTGCTATAGCGATGGTGGTAAATATCAAAATCACTTTATAATATGTGTTTGCATTATTATTCACCAATACTTGAAATGCAATAATCTCGTGAACAGAATCAAAATTAGTTTTGAATACTCTTATTCTATTCAAGAATTTGCATATAAATATAATAACATCAAAAAGAATAATCTCAATCAATTTGAAATGTCAGTAATATAGCGAGTAATGGAAAAAAGAGAGTAACATGATATTGCACTCTCCTATCTGTACAAATTGTACTAATAATCAATGTGAAATGCTTCTATGAAGTATCTATATCTCATGAACACTGCTGAATCAAAATTAAGCACACTTCAACGAAAAATAGATTGTTTTTACAAAATAATCCACATAATCCACATCAGATACAATGATAAACAGTATTACGTAAATAACTGTAGATTTACACTTTTTTCCGTTTTATTAATTAATCAATTAAGTAAACCAGCTTATTTTGTTTTTTTCAATGACTTGTATTTTTGGTCAATTTCATTAAAATCAACAGTAATCACTCTATTTGGATCTTTTTTATCACCGAACATAGGTTCGTTGATTGAAAAATTAAAGTATATTCTTATCAGAATCAATTCGATAGCATTATAAACACACCTTCTATTTCATTTGCATATTTGGCACGACGTAAAATAGTGTTTATAACTCAAGATATTTACAACAGATTTATTTTGATATTTAAGTTGAATCGCTTCACACAATTTAACTCTGTACTCATGTGTCCCATTTTACATTCACTGCATTTCCCATGATATACATACCAAATTGCTGACTTCAATATCATATGTTATCCATATATAGGTCCAAATTACGGTTATCAAATGATGCTACAAGTGCATTCTGGTTTGGAATATTTCACAGAATGAAATCAAATTAAAGCTCATCAGGAACAATTTTCTTGTCACTGCCTTATTCTATTTGTTGTTTTTAGTTATCTATATAGTTATCAAGTTTATTTCTATCTTTCCAATATTTCTTTCACAATCATCATTTTTACACATTGCCTATTAGCAAAGCTGTCGTATTTTGTAATATATGTAATGTGCAATTATCTAGCTTTTACTTTCAGAATTCAAGTTCAACAGCAGCAAACTACCCAAATATTATATTCACTATTCCCGTTTATTTGGTTGTTATACCTCCTTCCTTATTTTTATAGAATGGATTTTGCATGCCTTTTGATTTGTAGATACTTCTATACAAAATAAAGTATTAATACTGTATATTATCGATATATATTTTTCTGCAAACTAAGCAAACTACACATTATGAACATGTTTTTTTGGTAATTCTCTAATTACAGTTATAAATACGATATATATTGTTATTTTCTTCAATTCGATTTTTTAAATCTATGCACTTCCTATTTATATATTCATTTCTAAAACCAATTATGTGGTACAATTGTGAATGAACAACAAATCCATAGATTAATTTTTATTATTGTCTAGCCAAACCAATGCGATTCTTTTCCATAATATCCATACAATGAATAAGTTAACAAACAAACAAACAAATTATTGACCTGCAGGAGATCTTGAGCGGGCCGTTGACCGCCTGCTACGTCCGTACCTTCCGGCCTTGGACTTCTTCCCACTAGCCCACCTCTTGGGTCTGCTTGCTATCCCTCTGCTCCAGATACCAAAAAGAGTAAGCCGATCATAGTGAGTGCTTTGCAAAAATTTTGCTAGTTCCTCACATACAACCAACTCGCTCCTCTCCCCAAAGAATTTCCCATGACCATTACCTGGTGTCTGGATTTCCTCACAGTCCTTCCTTCCTGTGGTCGGGACCCAATTATCCCTCCCATGGCTATCCGAACCATGATTCTCCCCAGACGAGGTACACACAGAGCCAAAACCATTTCTCATCGAACCCTTGACAATATCTCTCCAGTCTGAACAATAAATTCTTTGAATGACCCTCCGTCCCAAGGATCCTCTCGGAATAACACTGCAATCACCAAAGCCACGTAGCGAGCCTCTCATATCCACCGGGTCCTTACACAATAGACATGGGCGAAATCGGCTGTCCACAGCGATATGAGTAGAAACTTGACACGCGTCACCAGAATCCACAGTCGAAAACGTCGAATTAGCAGTCGTCGAAGCAGTCGTAGAAACAGCGCGAGAACCTTCGTCGTTCTTGTCCGGAGTAATTCCAGTTATCGGTAAGCTCTTCCCAGTCGTCCGTAGGGTCTGACATTCCGTATCCTTCCTATCGATTAAAGGTATAATCTCGGGGGTCTGAGAATCCTCATCATCCGTGGGTGACTGTCGGTGTGTCACCCCTTTCGATCCTTGTGCAACACGATCGTTGCGTAACTTGAAAGCCAGCAGAGACTCTATTGGCTCATTGTCTGAAGTAGATCTGTCGTTTGTCGACAATCCGTGGGTGTCTCTCCATGTCCTCTCCTGTACCAGTCGAAGACGTTTTCGGTTCGACGGGTCCAAGACAGTCCTCCTACTGTCAGTCCATCTTGATCTTGTCCTTGTTCCAGTCTTGTCCAAAGTCTTGTCCAAAGTCTTGTCCGCAGATAAATCCTTGTCCTTGTCTGACCACTTGGTCGCGATCTTGAAAAACTCGTCGATTCCAGACTGTCTACTCTTCTTCCTGCCCGGTACCTGTGGCAAAGAGGTCACCTTAACCGGCGCCGAAAAGCTAGTTGGTGGGTGTGATAGCGACACAACTAACTGTTCCCTCTCAGGCACGCCCCCAGGCGTCGAAACTCTCCCGCTCTCTACTTGATCTCCCCTTGCAGGTCCATCACTAAGATCCGACTTTGTCCCTCCGCGTCTCGGACTTGTGTCCTTCTCTAGCGCTCGTGTCAACCTACTAGCTGCCTCTGAGTCGTTCGGACTATCGGGCAGAGGTAGGGCATCCCTCTTCACAGACTTCCTTTTCACTCCCTGTACTTCTGCTTTGCGGGTCGACACATCATCCAATCCGAGAACCATCCGGATCAGGGGCTCCACGTCACGCTCCTCGCCCAACGTGAGCCTCTCCCTGATCCTCCGGACCAAAGCCAGTCTTTCTTTCATATATCTCCGGCATTTGAAGAGGAAGTGCTCTAGGGTCTCCCTCTCGCACTCTCCGCAGCAAGGACACTTGCACCCTTCTGGCCCCTCTAGCTTAGGGTAGCGCGTCTCCACACAACACCAGCTCCCACAGCGCATTTCCAGGATTACCTGACACCCTCTAGCCAACTCCGGATGCCTGAACCACAGATCCAGGTAGCGCCGGTTGATGGCTCGTCCTCTTGTCAAGTACGTCCTCAGAAACTGCGCAGTGCTCTCCTGCAGCTGGCGTATCCAAAGGCGTGGAATCATCCTCCGTACCAGATCTCTGGCCGAAAAAGGATTTCCGTTTCGTGGCTCTCCGCCCCACATCTCGAATGCCATCTGGACATGGCACTTCCGCCTCTCAACTAGCCACCGCGCCGGAACCTCCTTACCGCATGCCAGGTGATCATCGATGATCCCTCTACCTACCGTCTGCAGCACTTCCTGTGCTAGCCTCTCCGTCGTCTTCAGGTAGGTGTTCTTCGTTGACCACCATTCCAGCCTACTATCTATGAGATCGCCCAACGTGCGACTCAACCACCTCCCCTTCCACATGCATCGCAATCGCTTTGACACCAGAATAGGATACACCGGAGGCATATCCAACTCCAGTTCCAACGATGGAATGCATGTGGAAAACTTCCCGGTGGCTTGTAGGATGTAATTGAGACCTTTGTTTAGCACTGATTGTACCTTCTGTGCCTCATCCTTGTTTCCGCCCCATACTTCTGCTGCATAGAGCCCAGAGGTCAGCACAACACTCTGAAGTACTTTGACTCTTAACTGTGCCGGAATTCTGTAGTTGCATAGGAATCGCTTTTGGCTACCTAGGAGCATCTCCATCCTCCCAATTCTCGCATCCCTCATATCCGTCCTGTCCAGTTTGGGGGTGATTTTCACTCCTAAGTAGGTATATTCCTCAACTACCGCTATCGGTTCTCCTTGGAGAATCCATTCTCTTCCTTCATAGTTTGCGTTCTTCTCGGCAGTACCAAATAGCATCACACCACATTTGGCATGCCCCACAGACATCTCCCATGTATTCGCCCACTCCGAGACATGATCCAGCAACTTCTGCAATCTGTCTGCCGTCCTTGCAAATACCACGATGTCATCCGCAAACATCAAACCCTCAACCTTGGGTTCCCAAGAGAATAGTCTCTTCTTTGGCTTAGGGAGGATATCGTTAATGAAGATCGAGAACAATATCGGAGATAGTGGACAGCCTTGACGTAGACCTCTCTCTAAGGGTACTTTCGGGGATCGCAATTGACCCACTCGTACGCTTATGTAAGATCGGTCATACAGGGTTCGGATAAAATTGTACGTTTTACCCGATATCCCGTAAGCTCGTAACTTATACAACAGTGCTTCATGGGGGACCGTATCGTACGCCTTCTTAAAATCGATAAAGCATGCAAATGCCTGCAACTCGTCTTCCGGCAGCCTTATCCGATTTTTCACCGCTCGCGCTTCGATAGTCCATCGTTGTATAATCTCGATCAAAGCTCCGACCTGCCCTACACACTCCTGTTCTGGACGGAAACCCGCCTGGGCATCCGACAGGAAGTGCTCCTTCTCAAAGACGGAGCTGATACGACAAGCTATCACTGCCGCCACGATCTTCACGCACACAGGCATCAAACTGATACCTCTGTAATTGTTCATGTCCGTCAAATCTCCCTTTTTCGGTACCGAAACTACCGTAGAAGTCATCAAGTCCTCTGGTATGTTCCCATGGAAGATGGCATTCAGTACTCTCAGCAATATGTACGCTAATCCCCGATCCCCTCGAGGCCACTTATTTCGCGTTATTGCCTTGTACACTTCTCCTGGAATACCATCTATACCCGAGGCCTTCCCGTTTGCCATCGTCTTCACTACTTCTCGAACCTCCTTCCAAGATATGTCTTTATTCCAGTACTCTTCGCTCCCGCACATACCCTGGTTTTGAGGCTTGTTCACCTCAAACTTCTCCCAGTATCCGAGATCCTTGCTATGGCCATTTCCCTTTGACCCTAGCTTCCTGTAGTGTTCAGCCCACAAGTCAGCCACTTCGTGCTCATCGGTACACAGCCTACCACTTGCAGGATCCTTTATCACCATCGCCTTCCTGCTCTTCTCCTCGTTCAGCTGTTTCCCTATCCATTGCCACAGTCTGCGGCTATCATTCCGGAGTTGGGATTCTATACCGCTATGAATCGCACGTATCTTCTCTTCTTCCTTGTACTGCTTTATGGCTCTCTGGCACTTCTTCATCAGGGCTCTCTCTTCCTGCGATAGTTCCTCTCCTCTGTGTCTCTTCTTCAGTAAATTCCGTCTCTTCTCCGCCAATCTCTTTATCTTCCTCGGAAACGGCTTCTTTACTCTTTTACCAGGTTTGGGCGCTCGGACCATTCCTTTCTGCTCCAGCGAGTCTTTCAATTCCACTAGGAATCGAGACACAGCCTCGCTACTCTCGCTCTCTATCAACCCCTGGTACCGGCTGATGTCAAACTTGGAGTCATCCAAATCATCCTCCAAGCGTCGGAGTACTGCAAATCGGTTCACACTTTTGTACACCGGACCTGAAGTCTTCTGCACAAAGCTCAGAGTTGCAGATAATCCATTATGATCTGAGATTTTCGAATCCACTACCGAGACTTGGCTACACTTTGCTTTCCCTCCAATCGAATGTAGAATGTAGTCGATAACGCTTACAATCCTTCCTCTCTTGAAGGTTACTTCTCCTCTCCCCATTGGAGCTACCTCCACGGGGATCTGCTGGCCTCGAATCCAGTTCTTCACCTCCGAGGGAGTCATGTTGAAGTCTCCCATTACCACTAACTAAATTCACATTCTTCCTATCTCCCGCGTAACCCATTATCTTCCTCTTCAGATCTTCTTTCACCACTTCCTTCTTCCCCTCAGCATTCGCTGTAGGGATGTACACGTTGCAGATCACAAGCTTCTTCTCGCCTCGGCCACACCGAATCCAGATCATATTCTCTGTGATCTCGAGCACCTCGGGAAACATGTCTCTCTGAACGATCGTCGCTATTCCCAGGTTTCCTTTCGCCAGCTTCTTCGGCCGGTGTTCGAAAACCACACAGCCCGGAACTTTCCAAACTTCATCACGTTCCGTCCGTTTCGTCTCCTGTAGCGCCAATACGTTCGCACCCACCTCATTCATGTAGTTCAGGATTTCGATCTTCTTCTTCTTCACTGTCCCTACATTATGGGTTGCCACGCCGTACACCAGTCTCCTGTCAAATTGGTATTTCTTCCCCTTTGGTCGCCGGGGATTCTGGAGAAACACTCTCACTCTGAATCCCATATGGTTCCCAAGCACTGAGAAAGGGGTCACAAACTTATCGTTCGTGATTCCCTTCCCAGTCACTTTGAAGAAGCGCTCTTGGCCAATTTTGCGGAGAATTGTCACTCGGACGTCCTGCACTATCGATTCCAGTTCGCACACTTCCACCAACCGGTATATCAACTTGTACACCAGTTTCACGTTGCCCTCTAGCAATCCATAGATTCTCAAGTGTTCGCCCTTTCTGGGTTCACACACTACTTCCTGCGTCGTATCCGAGTCTTTACGGCCTTCCTCGTTTCCTTTCTCTTCCTTCTTCGGTTTTCCTCTTCTACCTCGTCTCGACTTCTTCTTATTTTTCTTCTCCTCTTCTATCTCCGCTACCGTCTCCTTCGCCTTCTTAATGGCTGCCTCTAGATAGCGGTCGTCTTCCAGCGAGGTATTCTCTACCGATATCTCCTTCTTCTTCGCATCTTGCTCTTCCTTCACAGATATCTGCTTCTCTGATTCTTTCTCAGGCTCTGCCAAAAGTTCCTCTTTGCTCGGACCTTCGTTTCTTACCTCCCTCTCCCCTTCCACACATTCCTTCTGGGGAGGAACTACCAAACCATCTGCATCGATGTTTATCCGGTAAGACTCCACAAGTCCGCGGTCTTCCATAGACCAAACCTCAGGACCTTCCGAACCTTCTCGCCATCTCTCAATCTCCTCCTTCTCCACATCACTCTTAGGTTCGCTTTCCTCTGCCTGCGGTAAGCACTTCCTCTCGGGTACTCGGACCATCATATCCTCGTCCCAACTTTGGCTTCGCCTGTGCCACTTCACTTCAGGTCTGTGTACTTCGTCTCCTCTGTTGTGCAATACTTTACTCTCTCCCTCTCTACCGAGGGTCTTCATCGTCCTCTCTTCTTGCAAGGGTTTCTCATCCTCCTCCTCCTCCTCACTCTCTTCTTGATCCACCTGGACATTCACTTTCACAGGTGTGACCACTCTGCAGTGTGAATTGAGGATAGTATCTCGTCTCGGTGAATGTTCTCGCGTTGAGGCGTTACTATAGTGAGATCTCTCACTCTCGGGGCTCGAGGGTCTCCAGCCACCCAGAGGGCTGCTCTTCCTTTCCTCTACCTCAAGCCATCCATCAACACTATCCGTCACCGAGTTCTCCATCGTGGAGTCACTCCAATATCCATTCTCGTTTTCATCCATCAAGACTTCCAGATACTCTTCTTTCGGCCAATCCATGGGTATCGTAGAAGGAGAGGACACTTCACTGCTACTCTCCTCCTCCTCCTCCCTGTCCCAATTCTGCCTTCCTTCCTCTGAGTACCTCCTTGTCTCTTCCTCTTTAGGATATTCTTCGACCTCCCTTCCTTCGATACTCTCCTCACTCCATATCCTTCCGGGATTCTCTTGCTCCTTTGTTTCCATGGGGTGTTCCTTGGGTCCCGCTAGACACGTCTTCTCTACCGGGATATGCCCCACTTCCGTTTCTTCTTCCTTGGACATAGGTTTGTCACTCTTCGCATCACAGCTTTCTTCTATCGGGTCTGACGGTCTCACTGGCACCTCCATTCTCTCAAGCACCTGGGGCGATTCTGTCTTCTGGGGTCCATTGGTTCCTTTGGTTCCATTGGGCACCTTGGTTCCCTTCGGCTCCTGTAGCCGTACTCTTTGAACCCTCTCTTCGGTCGTCCCTCGTGCTTCCTCTCGGTTCTTCTCTTCCTTCACGGTGCTATCGTCTCCCTTTCTCTCTGTCTGTAATTTCTTATCTGATGCCTTGGCTTCTAGCTCAACCTCCTTCCTTCTCGCCTCTTTCTTCTTCTTCTTTCTTGGCTTCCAGAATTGGTTTCAGCTTCTTGTACTCTTCTCTAACCACTCTCAATCATTCTATATCGTACTCTACCCCGCCTCCTCCTCTCTGTCTTGGCTGGCGTAAACAACAGCGCCAGATCCTCTATAGACTCTTTCCTTCTATAGGGTGCTTCCATGTCAGCGTGTGTGGTATCATATCTCTTCCAAAAGTGGACATTTCCAACGAATTCGAGTACTCCCATCGCATCCTGCAACTCTCTCACCCATGTCCTCTCTCTTCCCAAAGATAAGAGAAAGCAGAAAAATCAGTGTTCAATTTCCCAGATGGGAAGGCAAATTTACTGTCGGAACGAATTGGGCTCAATTTACTACAAATTCATCCCTCATCCACCAAATCAAGTGGTGTATCCAAATTCGCATTCTTATCCCAC
>NW_013171861.1:0-3877 GCF_000151665.1 Blastocystis hominis
ACCCCACACGACAAAAGATCATCTGGAACGTACGGTTTCAAGGCTGAAACTTAAAGGAATTGACGGAAGGGCACCATTAGGAGTGGAGCCTGCGGCTTAATTTGACTCAACACGGGGAAACTTACCAGGTCCAGACATAGGAAGGATTGACAGATTGATAGCTCTTTCTTGATTCTATGGGTGGTGGTGCATGGCCGTTCTTAGTTGGTGGAGTGATTTGTCTGGTTTATTCCGATAACGAACGAGACTTCCGCCTATTAGTTGGATGAAATGGGATTTTTAGCCCCATTCTTTTAATCATCAACTTAGAGGGACACTGTGCGTTTGAGTACAGGGAAGCTGGAAGCAATAACAGGTCTGTGATGCCCTTAGATGTTCTGGGCTGCACGCGCGCGACACTGAACTATTCAACGAGTATCTGAGTCGATAGACTTGGGAAATCTTTTGAAAATAGTTCGTGATGGGGATTGATGCTTGTAATTTTTCATCATGAACGAGGAATTCCTAGTAAATGCAAGTCATCAACTTGCGTTGATTACGTCCCTGCCCTTTGTACACACCGCCCGTCGCACCTACCGATTGGATGATCCGGTGAACACTTTGGATTTTTAATTATTTATCGGCTTGCTGGTAGATAGTTGAAGAGAAGTCGTGTAAATCTTATCATCTAGAGGAAGGTGAAGTCGTAACAAGGTTTCCGTAGGTGAACCTGCGGAAGGATCATTAGAATTGCGCTTTATTGTGGGTTGTAGCAGTGGTTGCTACATAGCATTGGAAATTGTAAAAGGTGATTGTTGATTTTGAGTTATTTCATTGTTATTATAACTCTTCACGATGGATATCTTGGCTCTTGAATCGATGAAGAACGCAGCGAACTGCGATACGTAATGCGAACTGCAGAAGTCTGTGAGTCATTGAATCTTTGAACGCATATTGCACTTCCTTTGGGAGTATGCTTGTTGGAGTGTGATTTGACTTGGATGTCTGTTAATTAGTTGGATAGACGATGATTGATGGTGGATTGACTACGATATTCCTCCATTGAAATAGAATTTGGAAAAGGAGTTAAATTGGTAAATATCAATTAATTCCCTTTCTCTTATTACTCTACCCTTTCTCATGTTTCATCTCCAATCAAGCAAGAAGACCTGCTGAATTGAAGCATCTAACTAAGCAGAGGAAAAGAAAATAACGATGATTCCCTTAGTAACGGCGAGTGAAGTGGGAAAAGCCCAATCCGAATTAACAGTTAATTGTGTTAAGTTGTGGAGTGTAGAAGTATTGTTTAGTAAGAGTATACTATGAGAATTGGATTGGAAAGTCAAGTCATAGAAGGTGAAAACCCTGTATTTGCATAGTGTATTGTACTTGTGAAGCAGTACTTCGTGGAGTCGAGTTGTTTGGGATTGCAGCTCGAAGTTGGTGGTAAACTCCATCAAAGGCTAAATATGTTCAAGAGACCGATAGCGAACAAGTACCGTGAGGGAAAGATGAAAAGCACTTTGAAAAAAGAGTGAAATAGTACTTGAAATCGTGGAGGGGTTAAGCGTAGGAGTGGTTGAATGATGCATGGATTGTTATTGTTGCATGTTTGTGATGATAAGAATGTATGCAAAGGAGTGGTGGTTTAATAGTGGTAAAAGGATTGTACTGCCATTGAACCTCCTCTTTCCTAATAACTGCTTCTCCGTCCCGTCTTGAAACACGGACCAAGGAGTCTATCATATTTGCGAGTAGTTTAGTGTTAAACTAAAATGCGTAATGAAGGTAATGGTTGTGACGAACCCTCCTAAGTGGGTTTAGCAACAACTACCGGTCTTGCATCTCTGATAAAGGATTCGAGTATTAGCAAAGATGGTGGGACCCGAAAGATGGTGAACTATGCCTGAATAGGACGAAGCCAGGGGAAACTCTGGTGGAGGTTCGAGTGGATTCTAACGTGCAAATTGATCTTTAAATTTGGGTATAGGGGCGAAAGACTAATCGAACCATCTAGTAGCTGGTTCCTTCCGAAATTTCCCTCAGGATAGCTGCAACTGTGTCTAGTTTTATGAGGTAAAGCGAATGATTAGAGGATTCTGGGATGTAATATCCTGGACCTATTCTCAAACTTTGAATGGGTAAGATATTACAGTTGCTTAGTTTTGAACTGAACTGTAATTTTGAATAGTAGTTGCTAGTGGGCCATTCCGGGTAAGCTGGACTGGCGATGCGGGATCAACCGAACGATATGGTACGGCGCCTAATTGTTCGCTCAGTTGGATAGAAAAGGTGTTAGTTCATCTAGACAGCAGGACGGTGGCCATGGAAGTCGGAATCCGCTAAGGAGTGTGTAACAACTCACCTGCCGAATGAAGTAGCCCTGAAAATGGATGGCGCTTAAGCGAACAGCCTAACCATGTCTGTCATCTCAAGTAGATGCTCATATTATGGGGTGACAAGTAGGAAGGCGTGATGGATATTGAAAAGTATATGTGTAAACTTATATGGAATGTCCATTAGTGCAGATCTTGGTGGAAGTAGCAAATATTCAAATGAGATCTTTGAAGACTGAAGTGGAGAAAGGTTCCATAGGAATCGTGTTGAACTATGGGTTAGTCGGTCCTAAGAGATAGGTGAAATCCGTTGAAAAAGTTCTTTTGAATTTTTAGAACTATGGATCAAAAGGGAATCAGGTTAATATTCCTGAACCAATGAAATGGAATTGAATGGTAACAGAGAATAATATTATGACATCGGTTACTCTCCTGGGAAGAGTTTTCTTTTCTTGTTAACAATAATAAAAGCTTGGAATGGAATGAATCCGCGAAAAGGTTTTGTTATTGGTAAAGGAATTCAATATTTTGAATTCTCCGGTGCAGAGTAATGGGTCCTTGAAAAGTAATATTATCTGTACATTTCATTGTCCGTACTCATAACCGCATCAGGTCTCCAAGGTGAATAGCCTCTAGTTAATAGAATAATGTAGATAAGGGAAGTCGGCAAATTAGATCCGTAACTTCGGGATAAGGATTGGCTCTGAGGGCTAGGTGTGATTTTATCAGCAATGATAGGATCGTCAGTTCTTGGTTATCAAATGAATGAGATGATTGATGGAGTTGTTTACTGCTCTGTGGTGGACGGCCCTATTAGTTATTTCTGCAATTTGTCAACCTTGAATTTGAAGCACAATGAATAGCTGACTCAGAACTGGTACGGACAAGGGGAATCCGACTGTTTAATTAAAACAAAGCATTGTGATAGTGTGAAAGATATATTGACACAATGTGAATTCTGCCCAGTGCTCTGAATGTCAAAGTGAAGGAATTCAACCAAGCGCGGGTAAACGGCGGGAGTAACTATGACTCTCTTAAGGTAGCCAAATGCCTCGTCATCTAATTAGTGACGCGCATGAATGGATTAATGAGATTCCCACTGTCCCTATCTACTATCTAGCGAAACCACAGCCAAGGGAATGGGCTTGGAAATATCAGCGGGGAAAGAAGACCCTGTTGAGCTTGACTCTAGTCTGACATTGTGAAATGACTTAGAGGGTGTAGAATAGGTGGGAGACTCTTTTTAAGGGTCGAAGGTGAAATACCACTACCTCTAATGTTGTTTTACTTATTCCATAATATGGGGTGATAACTCTCTGAGTTATCTGAATGCGTAAATACTTTTAGTAAGTATGACCCACGTGGGAGACATTGTTAGGTGGGGAGTTCGGCTGGGGCGGCACATCTGTTAAAGAATAACACAGGTGTCCTAAGATGAGCTCAGTAAGAACAGAAATCTTACGTAGAATAAAAGGGTAAAAGCTCATTTGATTTTGATTTTCAGTATGAATACAAACTACGAAAATATGGCCTGCAGCATGGCAATTACGCCAGCTTTAGTT
>NW_013171862.1:0-3800 GCF_000151665.1 Blastocystis hominis
AAACCTCCCCTGCTGCCAGGGTCTCCCCACATCTCGTGTGAGGCGTGTCACTACGGACTTCGTGTTGCACAACGTGCCGACTGATCAAGTGGTGCTAATCAATGCTGGCAGTACGATTCAAGAGATCACGATACCACGCGGTGCATACGATATCGAGACGATCATCGCAATGCTGAATGCTAGTGATGCCCTGTTCGAAGTGGTATACAGTGGTGAGAATGCATTCCACGTCACGGTGAATCACTTCTACATGATCGATTTCACGAAAGCACTAGAGATCAAATCGATTCTCGGATTTGAATCGGACACCTTGGTGAAAGGACTTGACAATCCGAAACGGTACTACATGTCGTCCTCGTGTAATCAAGTGGTTGTTAGTGACGGCACTGACTCGCACGTGTTGATATTGCCTACTGGATACTACACGTTTACCGAGTTCATCGAGGCTGTGGGTGCTGAAATGGTGAAAGTGCTGCCACTCACATCCATGACGATCGAGGATGACCATGTACGCTTCAATGATCAAAGTGAATCGTGGTATTTCGATCGATCCAGTGTGGACACGACGATCGATGGTTTTGAATGGACTCCATGGTTCAAACTGTCTCCATCTGTGCAGAACCTGTGCATCGAACGACCTGTTGAGACTCAATTCGATCCTGCGAATAGTGAAACCCCACCCGATGAGACGAATGATCAAGGACTTGGTGGACATGCATACCTTGATGCGGGAACCTTTGTCGAGTATGACTGGAAAATGCGTACGAATGATAATCGGTTCCTGCTAAAGCCTCTCGCGACATACACGATGCGCCTAGCTGATGGTTCAGTACTCGATAGTGGTGAATTCTACATAACGGACGATACGTCTACCCCGATCAAGATGAATACTCTTACAACCACATGTTTTAATGAACTCAATGCTCGATATGCGAGTGCTATGGAACTACCTTCATCTCACCAGAATGCGATTGCGTGGACGGTGAATGACAATAGAGAAAGCATGTCATGGACTGCGAAGGACTATGCACCAGAATTGGAATTGCATATCACATCGGAAAATACAGGTGACTTGGTGTCATCGAATGGTTCTTCGATCGGACCTTGGTATTCCAAGGATAGTATATATCACACGAAAGTGTTTATCGATACGACGAATTTTATACTTGGAATACGTGGATATGGCGAAAGACCTCTTACAATCCAACGAGGTCATTATAGCGCTATTGATATCGTGAATATGATCGCTAATGTGATCAATAAGATATATGTAGATGCATCTCTCGGAGGGTACTTGGTATATGTCATTGCAGATAATGGTGGTCGAGTACGAATGGGATGTCGAAATGGTACAGAACCACGATTCATATTGTTTTGTGATAATCCATGTTTCAAGATTATACCCGGACCATACGCTGAACCAGGTGGTGTGTATTTGTCTTGTTATTTCGAGTTTTATCGCAATTACTACATCAGGATGCCCGAGTTGACAACGCCGTACGAGTTTGCGATGGCAAACATCGATGGACTGACGGCAACGAACATGATCAATACGAGTGTGTTCACGAATCGTGAAATGACTGTGGCGTTCATACAGCCCACACGCGTTGCATATGTGGGATCTCCCTCATTCACGTCGGGTTCATTCATCGAATGGGAGCAGCCTCAAACGTACGAGAGTGATACGACGATGCGCTTCCCGTACGGCGTGATGAGTCTCGATGGAGAGAATGTTGAGACTGATATCACGTACACGGATGATGCTCAGACATTCACGTGGAGCATACCATCACGATTGACTCAGAATGACTTGGTGTGGAAATTGAACCAGTGTTTTGACACGGCTGCACTGAACATACAGTGGATACCCGAGTCAGATGGCTACTACATTCACGCGGACTACGTGTTCTCGTTGAGTGGCAACCTTGGTACGATCATACCTGCTTCAGGATCGCAATCGCACACCTGGCGTATCCCTTTCGACGATGGTGTGTACTATGCCAACTATGGTCCGATGGTTGCCGAGTATCCTGTCGATATCACGAACGGTCTATCGAACATACAGCTGTATTGCAACATCGTGAAAAGCAAGACGATACCACTGCTTGCGAATGTCCCGATGGACAGCTTGTACAAGAATTACTTCTACAAGAATCGCATGTTGGTGCCATGTTCTGAATTGCTTGATCGCATCGTGTACGAATTGAAGGACGAAAACGATGAGCCACTATCGTTCATTGGGAACGTGTACCTGCTAATCGGATTCACCGTAGTCAAATAGGAGGCAACGTAGTTGCCTCCGGCGGGAACTTCGTTCCCGCTAACATAAATGAATCTAGTGTTCAACATTGCTCGAACGTACGAACATGAATTCACAAGTAACAATCTCATCAAAAGCGACATGGTAATCGATCGGATATCGATGAAGGGAGAATCGCCTGGCACCTGCCTTGTCCTTGATCGAGTGAACAACATGCAAGAACGACGACAGTCCCCGTTGGTTGTATTGAACAAGGAGTTTACGGAGAATGCACACATGAACGTCGTGGTACCCAAAAGTCGCAAATGGTCATTCTCGTTGACCGATAAGAGTGGTGCGTCGATTGCCCTGCCAATGCCGATTACAGTGTGCATTCACTTCCACACAATAAATGAGTCATAATCGTGCACTACCGGTAAGTGTGATTAACCACAATACAGTAATTCCGAAGAACAACGAACGATACCATGAAACGTTCAACACGGTGATAATGCCCCGTGACCTTGTGTACAAGATCACTTCGATTACATGCAAGATCGATACCACTTCTCTCTGGAACATTCGTGCAATGAATGTGGTGAAGGTACAGATGCTGTCAGGGTTTGAAATGGTCTACAACGTCGGTCCTGGCTACTACTCGATTACCGAGTTATGCCGTGCGATAGCCGATTCCATCCAGGTAGACGATGTTAACCGAGCATACTTGAACAGTGATGTGGCGACCGCTGTTGACCTTAGTGGCGCACCTGATTACACGAGTATCCTCAAGTTGGAAGGTGTTGTAACTTCAGGTACTACAAGTTCAGAGCCATATGATATCACGAACGGCATGAGTGTGATCCGAGTGTACAGTAGTATCAATGCTCAAACATTCGGTCTGAAGAGTCCGTTGATCGATAACCTGATTCATGTATCGATGGGACTGAACAACATGATCACCTGGGACAACCTATCGATCGATGTGATTGAACAATCGAACCTGGACTACATTGATTGGGTACTGACAGACGCGAATGACCGTCCGATCTCATTGAATTCGAATGTGTACATCTCATTCACGATTTCGTGTTATTCGAAAGAGACAAAGTAAAGAAGGGGAGACGGCAAAGTCGCCCCACATTGTTCCTCCCATAGTAAATGGATGAATACGTTGCTACAATTCCAATCATTCGATACAAGCCACACAAAGTGAAATCGAGAAACATGATGGACAAGATGTTGAATCGTTATTTCGATAAAGTCGTTGAAAGTGAATTCAATCAACAGCGAATGAGGAGCGAACAATGGCGACAGAAGCGAACCTTGTTTGATTCGTACATGAATCTCTCACCCGCTGAACGTCGCCGTGTATCCGTCTCTGACATGCGTGGATATCAAATGCAGCGAATTGACGATGAGAACGTACTGTTGTACTCATTCGAGGACAACGTGGTCTACAATGCTAAAATTGACAAACAATTCAACAAGATCATTGTCCAGTCTGTGAATCACGAGTTGTCTGACCGGAAAGCGTTGGTTGGTTCCTTCCGTACGAACGGGC
>NW_013171863.1:0-3589 GCF_000151665.1 Blastocystis hominis
TTATTTACTTTGGTTATCACGACATCCGCGATGCCCAAAGTGAAAAAGGAATCTATCACACATACCTCTTACAAGAAATCGCAATCGAAGACACTATTCATACTCTTGATCTTGATTTGAGTTGCCGTGAGTGATATGTACGAAAACAGACGGGGGGAGGCTTTGCCTTCCCCCGGGGCAACGAAGTTGCCCCTCGTATCACCATTTTTGCCCTCAAATTCATTGCTCGTACCAGTTACCACAATATCGATCGTTGCGTCCTTGTATTCGCGAAGATCAGTACAGGGCACATTTCGCAGATCGATCTTGATCGGTTTCTTGTCGTTATTCACGATCTTCGTGTTCGGACTCAATTTCACTTTGAACTGGATCTCACCATCGTATTCACTGTACGATCGACTATCTCTCTTCGTCTCATCAAGAATTCTTTTGAACTCTTCCGATTGCTCCTTGGGCAGTGTGATGGAGATAGTGTTGAACAGTTTCTTCTTGTCTGTTTCGAACTTCGAGTTGTCACCCACGAAAACAATGGTAGCATCGGTGATCTTGCAAACATACTTAGCCGATTCGCCTTCTTTCTTGAATCCATTCGAAGTGAGAGACACATTGGAAGCATTGGAAAGATCGAAAACCTGAATCTTGTTGCTCATATCTATTTATATTTATTTATTGAAATCTTTAAGTGATATTAGTTATGGAGGCATCGCAGATGCCTCCCAAGGCGACTTCGTCGCCTCAAAGTTAGCCTTACGCTTGGGGAAGCTACGCTCCCACCGTGTTGGCACGGATCATGATGAGGTGCATCTGGATCGTCGCTCCAACATCCTCTTCCAACTCGATTTCGAACTGGATCTGATTCGCTGCTCGCATCGGGAACCACTCGGCTAACGGGAAGGCGAAGATGCGGAACTGATTCAACCAGGTCTTGTATGTCAACAGCGTGTCGTACTCGTCGGAACGACTATTGCAAAGATAGTCCATCCATTCGAAGAACGTGTGATCAATTCCATCAGGTGTGTATCGTGTTGTCCACATTGATGATACGCTTCTGTTCACCAGCGATGTTCAAGGAGATACGTTTGAATCGCACATCAAGGAGTTCCGAGAAATCGCCATTGTCGTCCGTGAACATCATGAACATCATCTTGACGGGGAAGTTAACCAACACACGATCATCGATGAATCCCTGTCCACTTGGAATACGGAACGTCTTGGTCATGATCTGGTTCTTCACCAACTGAGTGTCTTCAGGATCGAAGGTCGAATCATCACTCGTCTTGTAACTGTGATACCAAAGCGTACACGTATCGAAGTACACACCGGTGAAAGCCGTGGCTGATGGAACAGCGTCCGGACTTGTAGCGGTATTGATTTTGCCAGCATCGATGTAGAAGTATGCATCGTCGTTCGTGGGATAGATCTGAGCATCCATCTGCGTGAGATTGATGAATCGTTCCTGAGAACAACCTTCAAAGATATCTGCAAAGTTCACATTGATCGTCGTGTACGCCGTGGTCGAATTGTTGGGCTGTACGAACTTGAGCATGTTGTAGAATAACTTCCCGCCATAAGGTCGACCCAGGATGGCCGCAGCTCTCTCGGTTTCATCGTCAGTATCGTAGTCCAATGCATCGTAGTAGATGTAGGACAGTTCCTTCAATCCTTCATTCACCACATTGTTGTGCTTGTTGTCCGTGAGCGCATTCAAGAGTGACCGGATCTGACCGATGTTTTCATTGTCTGCACTCAGAGGCAAGGACGCCAAGTTCTCACCATTCCAATAGGTGTACGTGACCTTCGTGTTGTTCACGATGCCCGACATGTTCTTCTTCACCGGAACATAGAATACCTTGGGTGAACCTGTTGCGTTATTTGCCAACCCGGTGATCTTGAGCTTGAACGTCATTCGAGACTTGTACAGATTGAAGTACACGTCATCACCGGATGGTGCGATCGTCCAATTGATCACATCGGTCGACTTGATGTTATTGGACTGATTGCTGAACACAATCTGCGATTCGTAGTTATGCACAGGAGGAATTGTAGTAGCCATTTACTATAGGGAGAAAAATCGTTCTCGCTATATAATAAATGTCAAGCACAGCAGAGAAACTTGTATATCTCCAGAACGGAGTGTTCAAACGCAAGGAGATGACGAATGGTCTCCAGTACTACCATAATGGAGCATTCAAGACCTTCCCACTACCAAGTGGGAATGGCACCTTCGTGCTCAGCAATTACAACAACGACTTCACCTGGGTTGATTCGGGTGCCGTAGTACCTGAGCAGCCTGAAGAGTTCACCACGCTCGACAATTCGTACTTCAAAGGCAGTGACAACCAGGCGATTACCATTGATTCCAAAGGCACGATTCCGTACTTTATCAACAATAGCACATTCGGAGAGCTCGATCTGCCTAGTAGCGGCAAGTACGTGCTGAACATGGACGAAGATGGCAATCCTTCGTTCCTGTTATTCAGTGCGACTACGATCAACACGGCTATCGGCCTCGGTACCACATCGAACAAGTACGCGATTGCCAACTGGAACTCGACAACGAGCACTCGTAAAGATCTGTTCCTGCCAGATCAGTCCGGGACGTACATCCTGAAAGGAGTAGAGGCTGGGGCTTTCGGAATTCAGTACACATTCGAGACATTGAACGCCTCAACTCTATTCCACGATACCCTCGGTGTACAATCGACAAACATGTGTCTCATTGCTTACAAGGATAATACTGCATATGGTGTAACCGTACCTGCAATGGGTGTTTCTTCTGGTTATTTTGTATTCAAGAAGGAAACAAATAATGAAGTACCCACGACGAGCGTCCTTGACGCCTCTACCATCTACCAGGACATCCTCGGCTGCACTAGCACGGAGCGGTGTATCGTGATCAACGATGGAGCGGGTGTGAGCAAGTTGACCTTACCGTCCACAGCAGGATCGTACGTCTTGAATGTATCTAGCAGTGGTGTGTCCTTTTCAACACCGCCTGCCAAGCTCTCCAAGACGTTCACGTACACCTGGTCAGGCAGCGGTCACAGTGTCGTGTCCGAGTATCTCGGATCAGACAATTCGAACTTGACGGAAGGGCTCATGTTATCTTCGAACAGCAAGTATCTGGTCACGATCGATTTGAGTCTCAAGTGTGGTAACTACGAACAGGCATTCGTAGGCTTTACAGACACGCCGACCTTGGTAATCACTACGTCTCAAGCAACGTTGCTGAAGACAACACTTGACAACCCAACCCCAACAATGAATGTGTCTGGCACATCGATTGTTACACCCACAAAGGATGGCGCACTATCGCTCGTTGTGACACGCGGTGGTGATACAACTATCTCGCACTTATACTCGAACTTCCAAGTCACGATTGTAGAACTGTGACGGGACTTCGTCCCGTCGGGGCAACATAGTTGCCTCCCTACTTTAAGGGACAAAGTGGGGCGACAAAGTCGCCCCGGGAAGCCTTCGGCTTCCCACAAAGTGAAATAAGGGCGACTTGGAAACCATAGCTTCCAGTCTTTTACTTTGGCGGTAATCGTTTACCCGATGATCCTCCGGGAACGTGTAGTGTTGGTCC
>NW_013171864.1:0-3313 GCF_000151665.1 Blastocystis hominis
CGATTGTCCCACATAAAACTTATCGCATTGTAGTCCAGGTTCGATTGTTCAATCACATCGATCGATAGGTTGTCCCAGGTGATCATGTTGTTCAGTCCCATCGATACATGAATCAGGTTATCGATCAACGGACTCTTCAGACCGAATGTTTGAGCATTGATACTACTGTAGACTCGGATCACACTCATGCCATTCGTGATGTCGTATGGCTCTGAGGCAGCAACGTTGCTACCTCCTACCACACCTTCCAACTTGAGGATACTCGTGTAATCAGGTGTGCCACTAAGGTCAACAGCGGTCGCCACATCACTGTTCAAGTATGCTCGGTTAACATCGTCTACCTGGATGGAATCGGCTATCGCACGGCATAACTCGGTAATCGAGTAGTAGCCAGGACCGACGTTGTACACCATTTCAAACCCTGACAGCATTTGAACCTTCACCACATTCATTGCACGAATGTTCCAGAGAGAAGTGGTATCGATCTTGCATGTAATCGAAGTGATCTTGTACACAAGGTCACGAGGCATGATCACTGTGTTGAACGTTTCATGGTATCGTTCGTTGTTCTTCGGAATTACTGTATTGTGGTTAATCACACTTACCGGTAGTGCACGATTATGACTCATTTATGTATGGGGAGACGTAGTCTCCCCCGGGGGCAACTGCGTTGCCCCCTAATTACTTTGTAGAACATGGAAGTGAATGCACACTGTAATCGGCATTGGCAGGGCAATCGTTGCACCGGTCTTATCGGTCAACGAGAATGACCATTTGCGACTTTTGGGTACCACGACGTTCATGTGTGCATTCTCCGTGTACTCCTCGTTCAATACAACCAACGGAGACTGTCGTCGTTCTTGCATGTTGTTCACTCGATCAAGGACAAGGCAGGTGCCAGGCGATTCTCCCTTCATAGTCACTCTGTCGATTACCATGTCGCTTTTGATGAGATTGTTACTTGTGAATTCATGTTCGTACGTTCGAGCAATGTTGAACACTAGATTCATTTATTATTTCCTCCTGAAACGGTGAATCCGATTAGCAGGTACACGTTCCCAATGAACGATAGCGGGTCACCATTTTCGTCCTTCAATTCGTACACGATGCGATCAAGCAATTCAGAACATGGTACCAACATGCGATTCTTGTAGAAGTAATTCTTGTACAAGCTGTCCATCGGGACATTCGCAAGCAGTGGTATCGTCTTGCTTTTCACGATGTTGCAATACAGCTGTATGTTCGATAGACCGTTCGTGATATCGACAGGATACTCGGCAACCATCGGACCATAGTTGGCATAGTACACACCATCGTCGAAAGGGATACGCCATGTATGCGATTGCGATCCTGAAGCGGGAACGATGGTTCCCAGGTTACCACTCAACGAGAACACATAGTCTGCGTGAATGTAGTACCCATCTGTCTCAGCTTTCCATCGTATGTTCAGTGCAGCCGAGTCAAAACACTGGTTCATGTGCCATATCATGTCAGCCTGTGTCAACCGTGATGGTATGGTCCACGTGAATGTCTGAACGTCATCTGTGTACGTGATATCAGTCTCGGGGGAAGCACTGCTTCCCTCTTCGTCCAGTGTCATCATTCCGTACGGGAAGCGAATCGTCGTGTTAGCCGTGTACGACTCAGATTGTTCCCAGTCAACGAAGGTATTCAATGATGGGTGAAGACCGACATACGTAACACGTGTCGGTTGTATGAATTCGATCGACACAGCACGATCGGAATACGTACTACCTTTGATCATATTCGTCACATTCAGTCCATCGATGTTCGCCATCGCAAACTCGTAAGGTGATGTCAACTCGGGCATCCTGATGTAGTAATTGCGATAAAACTCGAAATAACAAGACAAATACACACCACCTGGTTCAGCGTATGGTCCGGGTATAATCTTGAAACATGGATTATCACAAAACAATATGAATCGTGGTTCTGTACCATTTCGACATCCCATTCGTACTCGACCACCATTATCTGCAATGACATATACCAAGTACCCTCCGAGAGACGCATCTACATATATCTTATTGATCACATTAGCGATCATATTCACGATATCAATAGCGCTATAATGACCTCGTTGGATTGTGAGAGGTCTTTCGCCATATCCACGTATTCCAAGTATAAAATTCGTCGTATCGATAAACACTTTCGTGTGATATATACTATCCTTGGAATACCAAGGTCCGATCGAAGAACCATTCGATGACACCAAGTCACCTGTATTTTCCGATGTGATATGCAATTCCAATTCTGGTGCATAGTCCTTCGCAGTCCATGACATGCTTTCTCTATTGTCATTCACCGTCCACGCAATCGCATTCTGGTGAGATGGAGGTAGTTCCATAGCACTCGCATATCGAGCATTGAGCTCATTAAAACATGTGGTTGTAAGAGTATTCATCTTGATCGGGGTAGACGTATCGTCCGTTATGTAGAATTCACCACTATCGAGTACTGAACCATCAGCTAGGCGCATCGTGTATGTCGCGAGAGGCTTTAGCAGGAACCGATTATCAGTCGTACGCATTTTCCAGTCATACGCAATGAAGGTGTTTGATCCTATGTACGCATGACCACCAATACCTTGATCATTCGTCATATCAGGTGGTGAATCGCTTTCAGGGTTGAACGAAGTTTCCATAGGTCGTTCGATGCACAGGTTCTGCACAGATGGAGACAGTTTGAACCATGGAGTCCAACCAAAACCATTGATCGTCGTGTCATCACTGGATCGATCGAAATACCATCCGTCTGCTTGGACATTGAAGCGAACATGATCATTCTCGATCGTCATGGATGTGAGTGGAAGCACTTTCACCATTTCAGCACCGACAGCCTCGATGAACTCGCTGAACGTGTAGTAACCGACAGGCAATGTCAACATGTGCGATTCCCTGCCATCAGTAACAACCACGTGATTACATGAGGAAGACAGGTAGTAGCGCTTCGGGTTATCCACTCCTTTCACCAAGATGTCCGATTCGAATCCGAGAATCGACCTGATCTCTGGTGCATTCGTGAAATCGATCATGTAGAAGTGATCTACCGTGATGTGGAACGCATTCTCACCGCTATACACCAATTCGAACAGGGCATCACTTGCATTCAGCTTTGCAATGATCGTTTCGATGTCGTATGCACCGCGTGGTATCGCGATCTCTTGAATCGTAGCGCCAGCATTGATTAGCACCACTTGATCAGTCGGCACATTGTGCAACACGAAGTCCGTATACAACGACACAGACGAGATGTAGCGCTAGCGGCCCACCGCTAATTGTATATGGAGCGC
>NW_013171865.1:10000-25000 GCF_000151665.1 Blastocystis hominis
CTCCCAACCACGGCAAAACTCCGATAAAAACGCAAGAGAAGAATAGTGAGAACCGTGTGAAGAGACCTGGAAATGAAAAGGAAGAAGTGGTGTTGCGACACACGGAGAGTAAAAGAATGCGTTTGGAAGAGGAGGTCAAGCCGATTGAACCAAAAGAGGTTTCGCCTTCAACAAAGGTAGAGTGGAGTTTGTTGGAAGAGAAGAAAGATTGTGAGCTGCCATGTGATGAAGTGAAGAAGGAGAAGGAGAAAGAGAGCAAGAGCAGTATAGTAATCACAAGTTGTTTGGAGCAAAATGTTGATTCTCCCTATGTGTGGTAAACGATTTTTCGATTTTTCAATTTTGTGTGGTGTAGAGGAAATAAGAAAGAGAATGCAAAGAAGACATTGGGAAACTCAAATTCGACAGGAATATTGAGTTCTGAAGCGGCTGTGAAAGAAGAATCGTGTACGAATAAGAATGAAGCCAGCTTAAGTATGAGTGGGAAGAAGACGATGAATACGCAATCCAGCGGTGACAAAGAAGACCTGAAGGTGTCCCGCACTGACAGGGAGAGGAAGCGAGAGTGCGATTCATCAGAAAGGACGAATACCGTCCAACAGAAGAATAACTCGCCGTATAAGAAGGTTCATTCTGAAATGTCGGATAAGAATGCGAATTTGGATACACCACTTGATTTGGTGGATGAGGGATGGATTTGTAGTAAATTGAGCCCAATTCGATCCGACAGTATATTTGCCTTCCCATCTGGGAAATTAAACACTGATTTTTCTGCTTTCTCTTATCTTATGGAAGAGAGAGGACATGGTTCAAAGAGTTGCAGGATGCGATGGGAGTACTCGAATTCGTTGGAAATGTCCACTTTTGGAGGAGATATGGTACCAGCCAAGACAGAGAGAAGGAGGCGAGGTACAGTACCATATAGAATAAGAGTGGCTAGAGAAGAGTACAAGAAGCTGAAACCAATTCTGGAAGCCAAGAAAGAAGAAGAAAGAAGAAAGAAGAAGGGAGAGGCGAGAAGGAAGGAGGTTGAGCTAGAAGCGAAGGCATCGGAGAAGAAATCACAGGCAGAGAGAAAGGGAGACGATAGCACCGTGAAGGAAGAGAAGAACCGAGAGGAAGCACGAGGGACGACCGAAGAGAGGGTTCAAAGAGTACGGCTACAGGAGCCGAAGGGAACCAAGGGAACCAAGGTGCCCAATGGAACCAAAGGAACCAATGGACCCCAGAAGACAGAATCGCCCCAGGTGCTTGAGAGAATGGAGGTGCCAGTGAGACCGTCAGACCCGATAGAAGAAAGCTGTGATGTAAAGAGTGACAAACCTATGTCCAAGGAAGAAGAAACGGAAGTGGGGCATATCCCGGTAGAGAAGACGTGTCTAGCGGGACCCAAGGAACACCCCATGGAAACAAAGGAGCAAGAGAATCCCGGAAGGATATGGAGTGAGGAGAGTATCGAAACAAGGGAGGTCGAAGAATATCCTAAAGAGGAAGAGACAAGGAGGTACTCAGAGGAAGGAAGGCAGAGTTGGGACAGGAAGGAGGAAGAGGAGAGCAGCAGTGAAGTGTCCTCTCCTTCTACGACACCCATAGATTGGCCGAAAGAAGAGTACCTGGAAGTCTTGATGGATGAAAACGAGAATGGATATTGGAGTGACTCCACGATGGAGAACTCGGTGACGGATAGTGTTGATGGATGGCTTGAGGTGGAGGAAAGGAAGAGCAGCCCTCTGGGTGGCTGGAGACCCTCGAGCTCCGAGAGTGAGAGATCTCACTATAGTAACGCCTCAACGCGAGAACATTCACCGAGACGAGATACTATCCCCAATTCACACTGCAGAGTGGTCACACCTGTGAAAGTGAATGTCCAGGTGGATCGAGATGAGAGTGAGGAGGAGGAGGAGGAGGAGAAACCCTTGCAAGAAGAGATGACGATGAAGACCCTCGGTAGAGAGGGAGAGAGTAAAGTATTGCACAACAGAGGAGACGAAGTACACAGACCCGAAGTGAAGTGGCACAGGCGAAGCCAAAGTTGGGACGAGGACGTGATCCGAGTGCCCGAGATTAAGTGCTTACAGCAGGCAGAGGAAATCGAACCTGAGAGCGATGTGGAGAAGGAGATTGAGAGATGGCGAGAAGGTTCGGAAGGTCCTGAGGTTTGGTCTATGGAAGACCGCGGACTTGTGGAGTCTTACCGGATAAACATCGATACAGATGGTTTGGTAGTTCCTCCCCAGAAGGAATGTGTGGAAGGGGAGAGGGAGGTAAGAAACGAAGGTCCGAGCAAAGAGGAACTTTTGGCAGAGCCTGAGAAAGAATCAGAGAAGCAGATATCTGTGAAGGAAGAGCAAGATGCGAAGAAGAAGGAGATATCGGTAGAGAATACCTCGCTGGAAGACGACCGCTATCTAGAGGCAGCCATTAAGAAGGCGAAGGAGACGGTAGCGGAGATAGAAGAAGAGAAGAAGAATAAGAAGAAGTCGAGACGAGGTAGAAGAGGAAAACCGAAGAAAGAAGAGAAAGGAAACGAAGAAGGCCGTAAAGACTCGGATACGACGCAGGAAGTAGTGTGTGAACCCAGAAAGGGCGAACACCTGAGAATCTATGGATTGCTAGAGGGCAACGTGAAACTGGTGTACAAGTTGATATACCGGTTGGTGGAAGTGTGCGAACTGGAATCGATAGTGCAGGACGTCCGAGTGACAATTCTCCGCAAAATTGGCCAAGAGCGCTTCTTCAAAGTGACTGGGAAGGGAATCACGAACGATAAGTTTGTGACCCCTTTCTCAGTACTTGGGAACCATATGGGATTCCGAGTGAGAGTGTTTCTCCAGAATCCCCGGCGACCAAAGGGGAAGAAATACCAATTTGACAGGAGACTAGTGTACGGCGTGGCAACCCATAATGTAGGGACAGTGAAGAAGAAGAAGAAGATCGAAATCCTGAACTACATGAATGAGGTGGGTGCGAACGTATTGGCGCTACAGGAGACGAAACGGACGGAACGTGATGAAGTTTGGAAAGTTCCGGGCTGTGTGGTTTTCGAACACCGGCCGAAGAAGCTGGTGAAAGGAAACCTGGGAATAGCGACGATCGTTCAGAGAGACATGTTTCCCGAGGTGCTCGAGATCACAGAGAATATGATCTGGATCCGGTGTGGCCGAGGCGAGAAGAAGCTTGTGATCTGCAACGTGTACATCCCTACAGCGAATGCTGAGGGGAAGAAGGAAGCGGTGAAAGAAGATCTGAAGAAGAAGATAATGGGTTACGCGGGAGATAGGAAGAATGTGAATTTAGTTAGTGGTAATGGGAGACTTCAACATGACTCCCTCGGAGGTGAAGAACTGGATTCGAGGCCAGCAGATCCCCGTGGAGGTAGCTCCAATGGGGAGAGGAGAAGTAACCTTCAAGAGAGGAAGGAGTGCAAGCGTTATCGACTATATTTTACATTCGACTGGAGGAAGAGCAAAGTGTAGCCAAGTCTCGGTAGTGGATTCGAAAATCTCAGATCATAATGGATTATCTGCAACTCTGAGTTTTGTGCAGAAGACTTCAGGTCCGGTGTACAAAAGTGTGAACCGATTTGCAGTACTCCGACGCTTGGAGGATGATTTGGATGACTCCAAGTTTGACATCAGCCGGTACCAGGGGTTGATAGAGAGCGAGAGTAGCGAGGCTGTGTCTCGATTCCTAGTGGAATTGAAAGACTCGCTGGAGCAGAAAGGAATGGTCCGAACGCCCAAACCTGGTAAAAGAGTAAAGAAGCCGTTTCCGAGGAAGATAAAGAGATTGGCGGAGAAGAGACGGAATTTACTGAAGAAGAGACACAGAGGAGAGGAACTATCGCAGGAAGAGAGAGCCCTGATGAAGAAGTGCCAGAGAGCCATAAAGCAGTACAAGGAAGAAGAGAAGATACGTGCGATTCATAGCGGTATAGAATCCCAACTCCGGAATGATAGCCGCAGACTGTGGCAATGGATAGGGAAACAGCTGAACGAGGAGAAGAGCAGGAAGGCGATGGTGATAAAGGATCCTGCAAGTGGTAGGCTGTGTACCGATGAGCACGAAGTGGCTGACTTGTGGGCTGAACACTACAGGAAGCTAGGGTCAAAGGGAAATGGCCATAGCAAGGATCTCGGATACTGGGAGAAGTTTGAGGTGAACAAGCCTCAAAACCAGGGTATGTGCGGGAGCGAAGAGTACTGGAATAAAGACATATCTTGGAAGGAGGTTCGAGAAGTAGTGAAGACGATGGCAAACGGGAAGGCCTCGGGTATAGATGGTATTCCAGGAGAAGTGTACAAGGCAATAACGCGAAATAAGTGGCCTCGAGGGGATCGGGGATTAGCGTACATATTGCTGAGAGTACTGAATGCCATCTTCCATGGGAACATACCAGAGGACTTGATGACTTCTACGGTAGTTTCGGTACCGAAAAAGGGAGATTTGACGGACATGAACAATTACAGAGGTATCAGTTTGATGCCTGTGTGCGTGAAGATCGTGGCGGCAGTGATAGCTTGTCGTATCAGCTCCGTCTTTGAGAAGGAGCACTTCCTGTCGGATGCCCAGGCGGGTTTCCGTCCAGAACAGGAGTGTGTAGGGCAGGTCGGAGCTTTGATCGAGATTATACAACGATGGACTATCGAAGCGCGAGCGGTGAAAAATCGGATAAGGCTGCCGGAAGACGAGTTGCAGGCATTTGCATGCTTTATCGATTTTAAGAAGGCGTACGATACGGTCCCCCATGAAGCACTGTTGTATAAGTTACGAGCTTACGGGATATCGGGTAAAACGTACAATTTTATCCGAACCCTGTATGACCGATCTTACATAAGCGTACGAGTGGGTCAATTGCGATCCCCGAAAGTACCCTTAGAGAGAGGTCTACGTCAAGGCTGTCCACTATCTCCGATATTGTTCTCGATCTTCATTAACGATATCCTCCCTAAGCCAAAGAAGAGACTATTCTCTTGGGAACCCAAGGTTGAGGGTTTGATGTTTGCGGATGACATCGTGGTATTTGCGAGGACGGCAGACAGATTGCAGAAGTTGCTGGATCATGTCTCGGAGTGGGCGAATACATGGGAAATGTCTGTGGGGCATGCCAAATGTGGTGTGATGCTATTTGGTACTGCCGAGAAGAACGCAAACTATGTAGGAAGAGAATGGATTCTCCAAGGAGAACCGATAGCGGTAGTTAAGGAATATACCTACTTAGGAGTGAAGATCACCCCCAAACTGGACAGGACGGATATGAGGGATGCGAGAATTGGGAGGATGGAGATGCTCCTAGGTAGCCAAAAGCGATTCCTATGCAACTACAGAATTCCGGCACAGTTAAGAGTCAAAGTACTTCAGAGTGTTGTGCTGACCTCTGGGCTCTATGGAGCAGAAGTATGGGGAGGAAATAAGGATGAGGCAAGGAGTGTACAATCAGTGCTAAACAAAGGTCTCAATTACATCCTACAAGCCACCGGGAAGTTTTCCACATGCATTCCATCGTTGGAACTGGAGTTGGATATGCCTCCGGTGTATCCTATTCTGGTGTCAAAGCGATTGCGATGCATGTGGAAGGGGAGGTGGTTGAGTCGCACGTTGGGCGATCTCATAGATAGTAGGCTGGAATGGTGGTCAACGAAGAACACCTACCTGAAGACGACAGAGAGGATAGCACAGGAAGTGCTGCAGACGGTAGGTAGAGGGATCATCGATGATCACCTGGCATGCGGTAAGGAGGTTCCGGCGCGGTGGCTAGATGAGAGGCGGAAGTGCCATGTCCAGATGGCATTCGAGATGTGGGGTGGAGAGCCACGAAACGGAAATCCTTTTTCGGCCAGAGATCTGGTACGGAGGATGATTCCACGCCTTTGGATACGCCAGCTGCAGGAGAGCACTGCGCAGTTTCTGAGGACGTACTTGACAAGAGGACGAGCCATCAACCGGCGCTACCTGGACTTGTGGTTCAGGCATCCGGAGTTGGCGAGAGGGTGTCAGGTAATCCTGGAAATGCGCTGTGGGAGCTGGTGTTGTGTGGAGACGCGCTACCCTAAGCTAGAGGGGCCAGAAGGGTGCAAGTGTCCTTGCTGCGGAGAGTGCGAGAGGGAGACTCTAGAGCACTTCCTCTTTAAATGCCAGAAATATATGAAAGAAAGACTGGCTTTGGTCCGAAGGATCAGAGAGAGGCTCATGTTGGGCGAGGAGTGTGACGTGGATCCTTTCTCTGATCCGGATGGTTCTCGGATTGGATGATGTGTCGACCCACAAAGCAGAAGTACAGGGAGTGAAAAGGAAGTCTGTGAAGAGGGATGCCCTACCTCTGCCCGATAGTCCGAACGACTCAGAGGCAGCTAGTAGGTTGACACGAGTGTTAGAGAAGGACACAAGTCCGAGACGCGGAGGGACAAAGTCGGATCTTAGTGTTGGACCTGCAAGGGGAGATCAAGTAGAGAGCGGGAGAGTTTCGACGCCTGGGGGCGTGCCTAAGAGGGAACAGTTAGTTGTGTCGCTATCACACCCACCAACTAGCTTTTCGGCGCCGGTTAAGGTGACCTCTTTGCCACAGGTACCGGGTAGGAAGAAGAATAGACAGTCTGGAATCGACGAGTTTTTCAAGATCGCGACCAAGTGCTCAGACAAGGACAAGGATTTATCTGCGGACAAGACTTCAGACAAGACTTCGGACAAGGACAAGACTTTGGACAAGACTGGAACAAGGACAAGATCAAGATGGACTGACAGTAGGAGGACTGTCTTGGACCCGTCGAACCGAAAACGTCTTCGACTGGTACAGGAGAGGACATGGAGAGACACCCACGGATTGTCGACAAACGACAGATCTACTTCAGACAATGAGCCAATAGAGTCTCTGCTGGCTTTCAAGTTACGCAACGATCGGTTGCACAAGGATTGAAAGGGGTGACACACCGACAGTCACCCACGGATGACGAGGATTCTCAGACCCCCGAGATTATACCTTTAATCGATAGGAAGGATACGGAATGTCAGACCCTACGGACGACTGGGAAGAGCTTACCGATAACTGGAATTACTCCGGACAAGAACGACGAAGGTTCTCGCGCTGTTTCTACGACTGCTTCGACGACTGCTAATTCGACGTTTTCGACTGCGGATTCTGGTGACGCGTGTCAAGTTTCTACTCATATCGCTGTGGACAGCCGATTTCGCCCATGTCTATTGTGTAAGGACCCGGTGGATGTGAGAGGCTCGCTACGTGGCTTTGGTGATTGCAGTGTTATTCCGAGAGGATCCTTGGGACGGAGGGTCATTCAAAGAATTTATTGTGCGGACTGGAGAGATATTGTTTTGGGTTCGATGAGAAATGGTTTTGGCTCTGTGTGTACCTCGTCTGGGGAGAATCATGGTTCGGATAGCCATGGGAGGGATAATTGGGTCCCGAACACAGGAAGGAAGGACTGTGAGGAAATCCAGACACCAGGTATTGGTTGTGAGAAGTTCTTTGGGGAGAGGAGTGAGTTGGTTGTATGTGAGGAACTAGCAAAATTTTTGCAAAGCACTCACTATGATCGGCTTACTCTTTTTGGTATTTGGAGCAGAGGGATAGCAAGCAGACCCAAGAGGTCGGCTACTGGGAAGAAGTCCAAGGCCGGAAGGTACGGACGTAACAGGCGGTCAACGGCCCGCTCAAGATCTCCTGCAGGTCAATGAATTGTTTGTTTATTGTTTGTTTGTTTGTAACCCTAACCCTAACCCTAACCCTAACCCTAACCCTAACCCTAACCCTAACCCTAACCCGCTATTTTAATCAGAATTTTAACCCTCACAACCCATTAGTTCTTTCTAGGGTTACACTAACCCTAACCCTAACCCTCTTAATTTTGCAACCAAATAGGTAGTAGTAACAAGCCAGGGTTAATTGAACTCTGAATATAATATTAATTTGCTATTAATCAATAATGCAAGTTACAAAGCAAAAATTACACATTAGTATTATATTAAATTTAACCCTAACTCTAACCAAGCTACCAATCAAGATATCAATCAACATTACGAACAAGAAATACAAATTACCAACACTATAATCTATTCTTAACACTAAACCACTACCTTATAACCATGCAAGCTATTAGGCAATCATACAAATGTCAGTTATATGAACCACTACCCTAACTATTAACATCAAACAAGCAATTAACCAGCTATTAAGTAACAATGCAAGCATGAAAGGCATGCTATGATTAATGGATATGTATTTTAGCCCTCGCAACCCACTCTTACAAATTATAAATATGCTAACCCTAACCCTAATATTCAATTTACACAAACTTAGCTACATACCAACCTATCAATTCGTAAACGAACTACCAATTGAGCTACCAACCTACAATTACATTCTAGAGTTGTGCCGACCCTTATATTCGCATGCTTGGCTTACAAATCAGAGTAGTATTCCACTTAATATGAACCAGAACTTAAACCCAAACTCGAACTCTAGCATGTTTAAAACCGAATGGAAGGAAGGGACGTACTGGTCGGTCAATGACCTAATTAAGAACTCCTCCACGTCAAACAATCCTTTGTTTGTTTGTTTATAAACAACTATATCCCTTAGAAGTAAGCAAGCAAACAAGCCGACCCCACAAGTCAGCTACTGGGAACAAGTCCAAGGCTAATAGGCGGTCAACGACCCGCTCAAGATCATCTACAGGTCAGTGAATTCTTTCTTTCTTTCTTTCTTTCTTTCTTTCTTTCTTTCGTTCCTTGTTTGTTTGTTTGTTAATTACCCTAAATCATATCCTATCCAATATCAATTAGAAATCTCGATATTCAAATCATATATTTATAAAAGAAACAAAACTAAAATCTATTCAAATATGCATTATCGTCAATACTATTCACCACCTTAAGTCTAGATTCCTAGTTCAACTAACCCTAACTCCAAATCTTACAACCTCAACCAACTTCGTGGTCGTCTACAAACCATCTTTCTTCACTCCTTCATTCATATTGACTACAACTAATATACTTTCACACTATTTCATCAACCATCCCATCCTTATCACTCAAACATTACTCAATCCAACTTTTATCCACTTAACTAGCAATCCAACATTTTTTTAGGAAATCTTCTTCATCACGTACTTTCTTCCATATCTCGCCAGCGGCCTCATTTCAACTTCTATATACTCAAATACATATCTTTAGAACCGTACTATTATTTGATATTTCAAAAATTCACAAAATGCATTTTTCTAATATCGCAATATTATGCCATTACCGATCGTTCAAGAGTACCAAGAATCTGGATAGAGGACTACGAACCAATTTACGAAGACAACAATCCATGGAGATATCGAGTATTCATGGTCTCCTAACATGCCTGGGACCTCATCACTTTCACTTCACACAAAGTACTAGTATTTCACACAACAAATATCATGAATTGAATTGAATTGATTGAATTAGCCAATCAGGTGTGGGAGTTCATTATTGTTGGGTGAAATGATAGCACCCGAAAAACTTGTATTGATGGTGTTGAAACGCCTCCAAGAGCACGTGCAAGACGAGTTGAATATTGATTGTACTTGGAGAAGAAGTATACGATTCTTGATGAAGTGTATCCACAAGGAAGACTAGTTTTCTGCAGTTTAGGAAGAATGAGAGGTTAGTGAAGAGCCGAAGGACGTCAAGGAAGAGTTCGGTGGAGGTGTCTGTGAAGGAACCGGTTGAAAGTACTAAAGATAATCGGTTAAAAGAAGAAGTTGTGCAGATAGGTAGATAAAGAAGAAGAATGGAAGGGCTCTTGTAAGAAGTTGAGAGAGGACAGTGATAGAAAACAGCCTGAGATAATCCCAATGAACACAGGAATGAAGAAGAAGAAGACGATCGTGAAGGTGAAGAAGCATTCTAGAAATCAAAAATTAAAATCAAGAAGGACTGTTACGAAATCTCCCAACCACGGCAAAACTCCGATAAAAACGCAAGAGAAGAATAGTGATAACCGTGTGAAGAGACCCGGAGGTGAAAAGGAAGAAGTGGTGTTGCGACACACGGAGAGTAAAAGAGTGCGTTTGGAAGAGGAGGTCAAGCCGATTGAACCAAAAGAGGTTTCGCCTTCAACAAAGGTAGAGTCGAGTTTGCTGGAAGAGAAGAAGGATTGCGAGTTGCCCTGTGAAGAAGTGAAGAAGAAGAAGAAGAAGGAGAAAGAGAAAGAGAGCGAGAGAGAGCAGTATAGTAATCACAAGCTGTTTGGAGCAAAATGTTGATTCTCCCTATGTGTGGTAAACGATTATTCGATTTTTTCAATTATGTGTGGTGTAGAGGAAATAAGAAAGAGAATGCAAAGAAGACATTGGGAAACTCAAATTCGACAGGAATGTATAGTATTGAAGCGGCTGTGAAAGAAGAATCGTATACAAATAGGAATGAAGACATCCCTATGGATAAAAGGAAAAAAGAATATGGATACAGTATATATGAGCGAATGTAGTATGGAAAATATAACCAGTGGTGACAAAGAAGACCTGAAGGTGTCCCGTACTAACATAGAGCAAAAGTAAAAGTACAATTCATTAGAGGATAGGACGAGCATGCAATACAAAATTTCTCAGCCTTATAAGAAGGACCATTCTAAAATGTCAAACAAGAATGCCAATTTCGATACAGCGCTTAATATAATAAATGAGGATTCGATTTGCAATGCATTGAGCACAAATTGATCGGAGTGAAAATTTCTATGCTTTGTCTTTTCCCCTATGGGCAAAGCGCTTTTTCGAATTTTTCATTTTTCTCAAATGAAGAAGAAATGTTACCTAGAGTACAGGGAGGCATAAATTAACTCAAATACGAGAGGTATACAATTTTGGAAGCAGTAGTGAAAGAGATTACTGTTCGAAACAAGAATGAAGATGGGCTATGTATGAATAGGAAAAGTATTTTAAATGTAGAAAATATAAGTGAAAACAGTATTGAAAAGATAGTGAATGGCGACAAAAATGGAGTAGAAGATTTCGTGTATCAACAAAGAGCAAAAGTAAAAGTACAATTCATTAGAGGATAGGACGAGCATGCAATACAAAATTTTCCAACCGTATAAGAAGGACCATTCTAAAATGTCAAACAAGAATGCGAATTTGGATACAGCGCTTAAGGAGATGAATGAGGATTCGATTTGCAATGCATTGAGCACAAATTGATCGGAGTGAAAATTTCTATGCTTAGTCTTTTCCCCTATGGGCAAAGCGCTTTTTCGAATTTTTCATTTTTCTCAAATGAAGAAGAAATGTTACCTAGAGTACAGGGAGGCATAAATTAACTCAAATTGCAAAGGTATACGATCTTAGAAGCAGTAGTGAAAGAGATTACTGTTCGAAACAAGAATGAAGATGGGCTATGTATGAATAGGAAGAGTATTTTATATACATAATATATAAGTGAAAATGGTATTGAAAAGATAGTGAATGGCGACAAAAATGGAGTAGAAGATTTCGTGTAACAAGAAAGAGCAAAAGTAAAAGTACAATTCAGCAGAGTATACGAAGTACATGCAATACAAAATTTCTCAGCCTTATAAGAAGGACCATTCTGAAATGTCAACTAAGAATGCCAATTTGGATACAGCGCTTAATATAATAAATGAGGATTCGATTTGCAATACATTGAGCACAAGTTGTTCCGAATGAAGAATAACCATTCCACATGGGGAAAAGCTTAGTCGTTATTTTGAAGTTTTCATGATTTTTGGGGAAGAGAGAGTACAAGCTTCAGAGAGTTACAGGATGCGATGGGAGTACTGGAATTCGTTGGAAATGACCACTTTTGGAAGAGACATGATACCACACACGCTGACATGGAAGAACCCTCTAGAAGGAAGCAAGGAAGGCTCGTCTCAAAGATTAAGCCATGCATGTGTAAGTCTAAATAGTTTTAGTGTGAAACTGCGAATGGCTCATTATATCAGTTATAGTTTATTTGGAATAGTTTCTATATGGATAACCGTAGTAATTCTAGGGCTAATACATGTGTTTTCTTTGATGGGCAACCATTAAAGAAGTACTTATTAGACATAAAACCAATTTAATGTTGTTGTGAGTAATAATAATTGTTGACTTTATCGCATGCTTGTTAGTAGCGATGTTCCTTTCAAGTTTCTGCCCTATCAGCTTTCGATGGTAGTGTATTGGACTACCATGGCAGTAACGGGTAACGAAGAATTTGGGTTCGATTTCGGAGAGGGAGCCTGAGAGATGGCTACCACATCCAAGGAAGGCAGCAGGCGCGTAAATTACCCAATCCTGACACAGGGAGGTAGTGACAATAAATCTCAATACGAAGCCTTTGGTTTTGTAATTGAATTGAGAACAATGTACAATCGTTATCGATAAACAATTGGAGGGCAAGTCTGGTGCCAGCAGCCGCGGTAATTCCAGCTCCAATAGCGTATATTAACGTTGTTGCAGTTAAAAAGCTCGTAGTTGAAGTTTAGATAATTTATTGAAAGTGTTTGTATTCGTACATTCTACTTTTATGTAAGTTATCGACATCCAGGTGGGTGCCATGGTTCCTTCGGGGGTTAGGGTACTAGACTGGTCATTTACTGTGAGAAAATTAGAGTGTTTAAAGCAGACTTTCTAAATAGTTTGAATAGATTAGCATGGAATAATAAGATTGGCTTTCATAGTCGATTTTTTGGTTTGTTTATGAAAGCAAGATTAATAGGGACAGTTGGGGGTATTCATATTCAATAGCTAGAGGTGAAATTCTATGATTTATGGAAGATGAACTAGTGCGAAAGCATTTACCAAGGATGTTTTCATTAATCAAGAACGAAAGCTAGGGGATCAAAGAGGATTAGATACCCTCGTAGTCTTAGCTATAAACGATACCGACTAGGAGTTAGTAGATGATCCAATGGTGTCTATTAGTACCTTATGAGAAATCAAAGTCTTTGGGTTCCGGGGGGAGTATGGTCGCAAGGCTGAAACTTAAAGGAATTGACGGAAGGGCACCACCAGGAGTGGAGCCTGCGGCTTAATTTGACTCAACACGGGGAAACTTACCAGGTCCAGACATAGGAAGGATTGACAGATTGATAGCTCTTTCTTGATTCTATGGGTGGTGGTGCATGGCCGTTCTTAGTTGGTGGAGTGATTTGTCTGGTTTATTCCGATAACGAACGAGACTTCCGCCTATTAGTTGGATGAAATGGGATTTTTAGCCCCATTATTTTTTCATCAGCTTAGAGGGACACTGTGCGTTTGAGTACGGGGAAGCTGGAAGCAATAACAGGTCTGTGATGCCCTTAGATGTTCTGGGCTGCACGCGCGCGACACTGAACTATTCAACGAGTATCTGAGTCGATAGACTTGGGAAATCTTTTGAAAATAGTTCGTGATGGGGATTGATGCTTGTAATTTTTCATCATGAACGAGGAATTCCTAGTAAATGCAAGTCATCAACTTGCGTTGATTACGTCCCTGCCCTTTGTACACACCGCCCGTCGCACCTACCGATTGGATGATCCGGTGAACACTTTGGATTTTTAATTATTTATCGGCTTGCTGGTAGATAGTTGAAGAGAAGTCGTGTAAATCTTATCATCTAGAGGAAGGTGAAGTCGTAACAAGGTTTCCGTAGGTGAACCTGCGGAAGGATCATTATCGTGTTTTGTTGTGGGTTGTAGCAGTGGTTGCTACATAGCATTGGAAATTGTAAAAGGTTATTGTTGATTTTGAGTTATTTCATTGTTATTATAACTCTTCACGATGGATATCTTGGCTCTTGAATCGATGAAGAACGCAGCGAACTGCGATACGTAATGCGAACTGCAGAAGTCTGTGAGTCATTGAATCTTTGAACGCATATTGCACTTCCTTTGGGAGTATGCTTGTTGGAGTGTGATTTGACTTGGATGTCTGTCTACTTATAGTAGTTGGATGGACGATGATTGATGGTGGATTGACTAAGGGCTTCCTCCATTGAAATAGAATAGAATCTGGAAAAGGAGTTAAATTGGTAAATATCAATTAATTCCCTTTCTCTTATTACCTCTTCTCATCTTTCATCTCCAATCAAGCAAGAAGACCTGCTGAATTGAAGCATCTAACTAAGCAGAGGAAAAGAAAATAACGATGATTCCCTTAGTAACGGCGAGTGAAGTGGGAAAAGCCCAATCCGAATTAACAGTTAATTGTGTTAAGTTGTGGAGTGTAGAAGTATTGTTTAGTAACAGTATACTATGAGAATTGGATTGGAAAGTCAAGTCATAGAAGGTGAAAACCCTGTATTTGCATAGTGTATTGTACTTGTGAAGCAGTACTTCGTGGAGTCGAGTTGTTTGGGATTGCAGCTCGAAGTTGGTGGTAAACTCCATCAAAGGCTAAATATGTTCAAGAGACCGATAGCGAACAAGTACCGTGAGGGAAAGATGAAAAGCACTTTGAAAAAAGAGTGAAATAGTACTTGAAATCGTGGAGGGGTTAAGCGTAGGAGTGGTTGAATGATGCATGGATTGTTATTGTTGCATGTTTGTGATGATAAGAATGTATGCAAAGGAGTGGTTGTTTAGTGGTGGTAAAAGGATTGTACTGCTACTGAATTTCCTCTTTCCTAATAACTGCTTCTCCGTCCCGTCTTGAAACACGGACCAAGGAGTCTATCATATTTGCGAGTAGTTTAGTGTTAAACTAAAATGCGTAATGAAGGTAATGGTTGTGACGAACCCTTTGAAATGGGTTTAGCAACAACTACCGGTCTTGCATCTCTGATAAAGGATTCGAGTATTAGCAAAGATGGTGGGACCCGAAAGATGGTGAACTATGCCTGAATAGGACGAAGCCAGGGGAAACTCTGGTGGAGGTTCGAGTGGATTCTAACGTGCAAATTGATCTTTAAATTTGGGTATAGGGGCGAAAGACTAATCGAACCATCTAGTAGCTGGTTCCTTCCGAAATTTCCCTCAGGATAGCTGCAACTGTGTCTAGTTTTATGAGGTAAAGCGAATGATTAGAGGATTCTGGG